>NC_038245.2:14586787-14639239 GCF_000004515.6 Glycine max
ATCAGATAATAATACCATAAATCCAGTTCTATAAGTTATAAACTAAGTTCTTAGTTAAACTAAAATACCATAAATATATATATATATATATATATATATATATATATATATATATATATATATTCATTAATGTGCAGGAAAAAAAATCAAGCTAGTAATTTGGTGTGAATTAGAAGGAATACCAGGGTTCCGTTTCAGTATAGCTGCATGGAGTGGAGAGTTTCCAAAGCACAGTGGAAGCTAGCTTCTCAACAGATAGCCTGTTTAACCAAGTATGATTAATTAATTAATTAATTAATCAATTTCTGTTCGTTGGAATAACTATAAAAAATAAAATAAAAAATTGTTACAGAGCAATCGTGAGCCACGATCAAAGGCCAACCAAGTCCTTGTATATTTTCAAGCAATCTGATTTATAAATTAGAAATCCAAAATAAGAATAAAATTAGTTTTATAAATTATAAAATGTAAATTTAAAACTCATAGACACAATAAAGAAATAATAAAATTAATAAAGAAATAATAAAATTTATTTTTAGAAATTATTATTTTTTATTTACAACTCAAAAATAACAAGAAACGTTACATGCGTAATGCTTTCTTCTATGTACGTGTTGAACAGTTTTCTTGATTTTAATTTTCTATTGTTACACCTATTTTGGCACAGCTTACTTCCTTCGTTTTAACCAAATAAAATCATTTAGCACAGTGGCAGCCACACATACACAATTTCATAAATCCTGAGAAGAATGCGTTACAACTTCCTTCAAACATATATAAATAATAAAACGATAGCCTTTAAGACTTGAGAGAGGTTCGTGTTTGTAAACTACAATCAATTGAATTGTTAGGTGTCGATTGTAAGGTTAACAACATTTGACATATTGTCCATTTTGACTCTCATGAGTCTTCACGGCTGTCTTTAGAAACTTAGAAAGGTGCATCAGAGGGGTTAAAAAGAGGATAACCTTTACAAAATATCCTTGATTTTAATTTTTTGAACAATGTGAGACTTTTTGGTAGGATGAAACACACCTTAATGAAAATTACAACAAGGCAATAGGAAATAAAGAAAATGTCACTTACAAGAATTTGCAAGGAGTAATCAATAAATATAAGTAAATAACATAAAATTAACAAACGATGCATTATGATTTTTATGTGGAAAATCTTTTAAACATTAAGAGTAAAAATTATTGGGCTTTAAAATAAAATAAAAATTAAAGCTCTATTATGATCCACATGAACGTACAATAGGTCAGGAACAAATACACAAATCGTGCTAATTCTAATAATAATCTAAACAATCAAGAACCAATACTAAGAGTATTGAGTTAAGAAAATTACTAAAATGACTTTAGGGATCAATTTTCTTGAAAAAAAAACATTATTCCTCACTTATTTCTCTTCAACTATACAAGACAACATATCATTATATTCTAATTTATTTTTCCTTTTTCAAATTATCTTCCTTCTATTTCTATCTACTTTATTTCTCTGGTCTAAACCAAACACACCCCAAACGAATGGAAAAAAAGAAAAAGAAAAAAGGCTTTGGGCTAGGATGCCGTGCATCAGTTCACGACGCGTTTGCGAAACGGCGTTTGGGGCTTCGATTGACAGAGATTGTGGTGTTGGTTAGGGTTTTACGGAGAGTAGCTGTGGATTTGGAAATTGCTTATGGTATCATGATATATTATTAATGATCAAGAACACAAAACATGAATAAGGTGAATCCAATTGAAAAAGCTCCACCGAAACAAAACATTCATTTCAACGAAACGTAGCGAACAATAGAAATCAGTAACAGAAAAACACAACATGAAGGCATCAATGAAGTTCAGAATAGATCAAAAGGATCAATATAAAAGAGAAGAAAAACAAGTTTACTTGATTGTACTGTGAAATACAAAGAAACTGTGCTGTGGCGTTATCGGGAGAGAGAGAATTGCGGATTTGCAGTTCCCTCCCCTTTCTGCGGTGAAGTCAGTCCAATGAGGTGTCCCACACGGCTGCTTCTTGGTGGCCCTAAAATATAAATGAGGTGTCCAATCAAGTCCTCTCTTTTCAAGAAAAAACAATTAATTTATTTGAAGATTTGATCACATTGTTTCAAAGGAAAACATTCAATATGTTATTTTGCTTTGAATATGTCTGAGAGCCTTCAAATACAGTGATATTTATTTTTAGTTATCATATATTTCTTCTGAGTTTTATATACCTGTTTTTTTTTTCTTAACGTGACTTGCCGTTAGAAATAAAAAATGTTTTATATTTTTTGTAAATATATATGGTGCCTTTTTGTTTTTAGACTTCATATAATATATAAAATGTTATAAATATTCGGCCCTTATAGTTAACGTTGTATCTGGATATCACGTAAAAAAAAAATAGAGAAATTTTCTTTTGCATAATTTTTTTGCATTCCTTATTAACGACTAAGTAAGACATACAAAGATAATTAAGAAAATATAAATTAAAATGATGTCATGACAAGGAAAAATAAAAAGAAATTCCCAAAAATTAAATAACACCTAATTAACATGTCTAAAACGTAAAATAGAAGAAAACAGAGGAAAAAAAAAGAAGAAATAAAACCAATCACTGTTACTTTATCTTTTAATCAAATGATTTAGATTTAAATCTTAATTTTAAATATAAAATAAATTATGTAGGAAAATATTTTATTTTTATTAATGTCTTCTGATAAAAATTAGTCACAACAATATCTTAATAAATAAATAAAAAAGACAAATAGGACATAGTAAGTAAAATACGAATCAAATACACGTATTTGAAAATATAGAAAAAGAAAAAAGAAAGAGAAAGCCATATTTGTAGGCTTCCTCAATAAGTGCCTTCCACACCACGGATCTTACAGCGTGTATGTATGTGTGAGCTGTGCTTAGACGCTCCTCTATTTAAGCAATATTTCTCGACACTGTCTTCCTCGACGCATCACATAAGTCATAAGGCAATGCGTTGTCAAGTGTATTCAAAATAAGTCTTGACATACTATTTTAGTTAATTTTTAAATTTTTCTTTCATCAGCTAAAAAAATATTTTAAAACATTTACTTTTAACTTTTTTTAATTTAATTACTCTTTTAAAAATTCATCACTATTTAAATATAATTCTTTTTCTTTGTTTCTTCTTTCCTAAATGATATTTTTATTAAATTTATTAACAAAAAATTCACATAATTAACAAATGTGGTTAAAAATAATAAAAAAATGACAAATGTAATAAAAATAAATTACATGTAGATTATAATTAACTCTAAATTTAAAGACTTAAAACATAATTTTCGTGTCTCATGAAAATATTTTTATTTTTGTTCTGAAAATTTTGTTTAGAAATAATGAAAATATCATTTTTTTTAAATCCTACAAATATATGAGATAACAATAATTATTTAAATTAAACCACTGTAACATATATTTTCAATAAATCAAATTAATATATACAAATATTTTAATTTATTTTTAATTTAAAGATAATACGATAACATAAATATAGTAGGATTTCATAGAATTTTTAAACAATATTCTCCATTTACCTTTTTATGAAGATTTTTTTATTTTTATAATAATTAAATCAAAATATATTAGTAATAAATTTTAATTTTTTTACGATATAATTGATTTTACCAACATTCTATAAAAATTCTATAAAAGTTAAACTCTATTATTAAAAACAGTTTTTTTTTTCAAATTAGCTAATATCAAATAATTTATATAAATGTGTGTTATATTTAAATGATAATCATGAAATAATAAAATTAAAATTACGAAATTCATTTTAAAATTTAGTTTACTTTTTAAATGTTTACCTTTTGAATTTATTATTGTTTATTAATTATTATTTTTTTAATTAAAATATAATTAATAACGCAATATATGTTTTTTTTAAAATATATAAACAATTAAAAAAAAGTTTATATTAACATCGGTTTTTTCAAAAACCGATGTTAACTAATGATGTTAACATTGGTTTTTCAAAAACCGATGTTAATGTGTATGCATTAACATCGGTTTTTTGGAAAATCGATGTTAAGAATAATACTTTATTTATAAATATGTCACCGCGTTTAACTTAACATCGGTTTTGTCCAAAACCGATGTTAATAAACCGATGTTAAAACTGCTTTTTGTAGTAGTGTATGATCATAATCACTTTCTGATTGAGAGTCAGAATCCATCATGGGAAATGAATATGAATTTTTAATTTCAGATTGAGAGTCAAGATCATGGACATCGGATATTAAATTTCAATACCTTGATGATCATAAAGCCTCATTTCAAAATTGTTTTGTCCCACATAATGGATATCAACCTCCATATCCAATGAGCTAGTAAAATCCATAATTTTTTTATTATAAAGCTCCAAAAAAGTAAACATTGATATCAAATGTTTTTATGACTTCAACTTCTATTAAAAAAATTTCAGCATCCTTCAATTGTATGTGTGTTGCCAACGTCAACTTTTTTACACCAAAAATGGAAGAAAAATCTACCTATGTATAACATTTCCTAAAAAATATTAATAAAATTAATTGAATAAACCTAATTGGAGGAACCAAAAAAAGTAGAGAATAAAAAAAAAAAATTGGTACCTCTCCAAGAACCAAATCCAGCTTAAGTGTTAGTAGAAATCTTCGGTAAAATTGTTCATAGACTATAAAACTTCTAGAAATTGAAATGGATAAATAATTTCCTGTAATTTCATATCAAATATTCTAATATGAAAAATATTGTCTCCTGGGATTTAAAAGAGATTTAGGCTTTAATCAAAGTTTATATATCAATATTATTAATGATCTTAAATGACCAATGGAGAAATATTTTTATGTATATGGAGAAGATTCAAATATAAATATCCTTATCTTTGTATGCTCACTTGATAATACGTTTAAATGAAATTTTTGTGTGTTTTACAAAAATTATAGTTAGTGACTTAGTAGTGGGAGAATATCGTTATATTCCTTAGTTCAACGATAATTTCATAAATTTAAATTAAATATCTTTAACAATTATATAAAATCATAAATATAAATGTCTGACAATAAACTTGTTAAATGAATTATAACAAAAACTTCTATCAAATTCATAATGAAAAGAAACCAATATGAAATTTACTAATAACATATTTAACTTGGTTTGGACTGAACTTGACAGCAAATAAACAATCCGTAAATTCCACATAGGAGCAAAAGCCCCGCTTTTGTCGACCACCCCAAGAGATCGTTAATGGTCCAACGTCTTAACGTTTCTCTCTTTTCAAAAGAATCAAAAGATTGTTTAATGGTCCAATACCTTAAACGACTTTTGTGCGGTTAAAATCGATCTTACGGATAAAGATCAAAACAACTTAACCAACGTTTAGTTCTGAAAGAACTACGTAGGTCTGATTTCCTCATCGCAATTAAGGATACATAGGAGCGAGGGAAAAACCCTTGTCGACCACAAAAAGATAAAAAAATACAAAAAACATAAAAAGCATAAAAACACAAAAAGAAATAAAAAAGGGAAAATAAAACATTTTGGAGTCATATTTGCACACTTGATTAAAGGCTGTCGTCCCTTGTGATGGACGCGTGGGGTGCTAATATCTTCCCCGTGCGTAAAAACAACTCCCGAACCTTTCACACTTAAAGTTCGTAGACCACACCTTTTTCGGTTTTTTCGATGTTTTCCTCGAATAAACATTGGTGGCAACTCCGTGCATTTTCCTCCCATGGAAGACGCACCCGTGAGCCCTCGCGTCGCCCTCCCGCCGAAGGGTAGGTTGCGACAGTTGGCGACTCCACTGGGGACTATTTTTAAAGAGTTAGGCCTTCTAATCTCGTGCAATATGATGACTTCCTCTTTTGTCGGTTTCCTTTTATTTGTCTTACATTCTTGTATATAACTCTTTGATGCTTTTAGTGTGTTTTTGAAATGTATGCATGAGATAGATATTTATTCATTTGATGCACACAAACACCAACACTATTTGTGCACACGGTGAGTTGAAAAAGGGCCCTATACCCGTGTTCATGGGAACATAAGGAGTGGAGGTGAATTTGTCGTCATGCTGGGTCTCCGACTTGCTTGATAACAGCGAACCCTCATCTAGAGTTTTTCTCTTTGATAACATATTATTGCTGGTAGTCCCTACTGCCGCAATATGTTTGTCGAAGGGGATGATACCTCTAGAAACCATCAAGAGAGATATGACCACCTTGGGAATTATCATTAAAAGCCATTTAGTTCCTCCCATTTAGGTCCCTAAAATAGGGGTACAAAGCGAACACGCTGCGTGCCTTTTAAACATTGCCATGCATATAACCTAAATGTCATGTACGCCTTTGCTGTATGATTATTTGTGGATATTGTCATACTGTGTACATCCCCGTGTTGTGCTTTTGCGCATCTGCATCATGTCATCACACACGCGTTGTATGTTGGTCTCGTCTTTTGTCACATGAAGCCGGAAGATCCATATCACCTTCTTAATTGCACACATGGGGCACTGCACCCCCAATTGTGCAAGTAAGAAAAGATGATTTTCCAGGCTCTCGTGTCCGTAAATGAATTCATATCATGCATCGCATAAGCATCTTTTCATGACATCGTAATGGACATATCGTTCCTGCATTTGTCACTTATCATTTCATGCATTTCATTTTGCATAAGTCATTTCATCACCATGCATCTGCATCTTACATGTTTTTTGCATACCTTTTATTTTCATGTTTACTCATGTATGATCCTTGCGTTTTCCTCTGCAAATCAAAAACAAAAAAAGGAAGCATAAAAGTTCACACTGAATTCTTAGTTGCATGTGTTCGGTACCATGAGCCAACCATGTTGGGATCATAAACTTGTTTCACTTAAAAACTAAATGATTGAACATGGTACCTAATGCATGGTTAACTAAGAAAAGATGTTTCTTCGGGCATCTCGATCTCATAATTACATTTTCCATGCATAACATGCGTATTCCCGAGTCTTTCATCCCTATGAAATGTTGTTGAAGTATTGGCGGTCAGAATTGTCATTCCTTGGATTATAGGGTCGAACCAAGCTCATGTTTTTACAAAAAGGTTCATCAAGTCAAGTTGAAGTATGGAAGTAACCATCTTGCAAAAAATTGGGGCAAAAGATGGATCGAGTTACATCGCTGCTTCGTCTACTGCCAAACACATTTAGGATTGTTGATGTCCTTGTTACTTCCAGTTTCACCTTGACAAAGATGTCATGGACCATGTTGAAAATCTAAATTGATTCAATCCCATGTCCTGCGTAAAAATTCACAATACTTCAACTGTGCATGATTCGCATACATCCATGCTTTTGATTGGTTGCATTGCTCATTGCATTCTTTCCTTGAAAAAAAATGAACTTAATCATTGTTATCAAAAAGAAAAAAACACGTTTTACAGTGCCCTTACCGAACCCGTGCTAGAGCTGGAGTAATGGGTGAAGTAGAGGAGGTGCAAGAGCAGATGAAGACCGACATGGAGGTCATGAAAGAGAAAATGGCCACAATGATGGAGGCCATGATGAGTGTGAAGAAGATAATGGAGGTCAATGCGGTTGCAATAGCCGCTACCAACACCATTGCTGAGGTGGACTTGACCCCCCCATATGGCCTCAAACAAATAAATCATCCAACCTCAGATATGGTAGGTCTGGAAGGTAAAGAGTTGGGAGGTACAGGCGGCCCCATGACGTGCAAATTCAAAACGAGCACGCCTTCCCACCATATGGCTTGCCTCCCAACTATACACCACCCAATGTGGCGTACACTCCCGATGAGGATGTCAATAACTCCGCTCCCATACTCATTGAGAGCCGACAACCTCATCATGAACATGTCTCTCAACTCATGGGGGAGACATATGAAATACCCCACCACAATCTAGCCAAATTCGAGCCTTGCCTCAGATATGCCACTAAAGGGCAAGCAGTTGGTGGTATACCACTGCAAAACACTTTGGAGGGCCCTCAATTTTGCCCCTAACCACAACCCTTGCATTCCACAGCGGGTAAATCCCTCATGCTATGGCTGAAAATGGAATGTCGGATCGGATAGAGGAAAGACTAAAGGTCGTTGAAGGAAGCAGATATTATGCCTTTGCTAACCTAGAAGAGTTGTTCCTGGTACCAAATGTCATCACCCTTCCCAAGTTCAAGGTGCCAGACTTTGACAAGTACAAGGGGACTACTTGCCCTAAGAACCATCTAAAGATGTATTGTCGGAAGATGGGGGCATACACAAAAGAAGGGGAACTGCTAATACATTTCTTCCAAGAAAGTCTTACTAGGATAGCTATTACCTGGTACACTAACTTGGAACCTTCCCGAGTCCATTCTTGGAAGGACCTAATGGTTGCCTTCGTTAGGCAGTGTCAGTACAATTCTGATATGGCTTCGGATATGATGCAACTACAGAACATGTACAAAAAGGGACATGAATCTTTCAAAGAATACGCCCCAAAGGTGGAGAGACCTGGCAGCCCAAGTGGTTCCCTCAATGACGGAGAAAGAAATGATAACAATGATAGTAGACACATTACCAGTGCTCTACTATGAAAAATGGTGGGTTACACACCTTCAAGCTTTGCGGATTTGGTCTTCATCGGCGAAAGGATCAAAGTGGGTTTGAAAAGAGGCAAATCTGATCATCCTGCTTTGATAAATGCAAAAATTGGGGCAAATAAAGAGGGTGAGAAGGAGGGAGAAACCCATGCTGTGACTGCCATTCCTATACAGCCAAGTTTTCCACCAACCCAACAATGTCATTACTCAGCCAATAACAACCCTTCTCCTTACCCACCACCCAATTATCCACAAAGGCCATCCCTAAATCAACAACAAAACCCACCTACCACACAACCAATGCTAAACACCACCTTTAGCACAAACCAAAACACCAACCAAGAAATGAATTTTGCAGCGAAAAAGCCTATAGAATTTACCCTAATTTCGGTGTCCTATGCTAACTTGCTCCCATATCCACTCGATAATTCAATGGTAGCCATAACCCCAATCAAGGTTCCTCAACCTCCATTTCTCCAAGGATACGACTCGAACGCAACGTGTGCTTATCATGGAGAAGCCCCGGGGCATTCCATTGAGCATTGTAGGGCCCTGAAGCATAAGGTGCAAGGTCTAAATTGATGCGGGCTGGCTAAAATTTGAGGAGAATCGTTTGTGAATCCTAACATTGACAAGCGATACCACACATGGGGCTATTTTGAAAGCTGTTGTTAGATGTCTCTAATGACTCATTAGGATTTTCAAGTTTATGCCATTATTGTAAACCACAATTACAATGCTAAATAATATGGATAAATTGGACATCCTTGTCTCTCTCATCCTCTCACGAACACATCTTTGCTTATTCAACTTCCACCAGAATGTGAGTGTAAGCCATTGGTTTGTTTGCTCAAAGCGACCTGCGCTCCTGAGTGTTGACTTCCAAGACCATTCAATCGGAGATTACTTGTCTTGCACGTTGGTGGGGGTGCCGTAAAACGACGAGTAAAGCAAAAAAAAGGTTCAAAAAGAAAAAGAAAAAAAAGCATTTGATTGACTGTGTTTTCAAGTAAAAATATAGACGTTCATATGACCTCATTTTATCATTCCGAAAAGTTTGTCTTTTTTAGAGAGAAGTGAGTTATCAAGAATAGGAGTCATTTGACTTAACCCGTCAACTGAAAAAATCCTTCAACTATTTCTCGTCCTTGAAAAATTCTTTTTGCGAGAATCAAACCGCCTCTTTCATTCTTCCTTGCTACAAGGTTGTGAAAGCAAAACAGCGATGGATACCTCAGAGCCCTACACTGGGGCAATGAAAGGCACCATGCATAAACCTCAAGTGAACCTAGGGGTAGGTTAGAATTTCTCACCCAATAGTTTCCCTGCTACAAGGTCATGACGAAAGACAACGATTGGTCCCTCAAAGCCTAACACTAGGGCAATGAGGGGCATCGTGCATGAGCCTCAAGTGAACATAGGGGCAAATCAAAAGTTCTCACCCGTCGATGTTTTTAAACAAAAAGGGGGGGGGACAAACCCTGGAATTTCAATGGATTGATTAAACATCAAACGACTCCATTTCTGTCACTCCAAAATGGTCAAGTATTTAAATCAAACAGAACATACACTCTGATGGAGTTCCCAGAGAGATTTGCAAAAGATAGGATAAGTTTGCATGAATTATCACCTCTTTCAAAAGGACAGTCAATCTGTGTTTTCCAAAAAATCAAATCAAGATCAAAATCACAAAATAGGGAAAGAATGTCATGAACTTCGGAGGGCTGCACGCCCTCGCCTTCAGAGGACTACACGTCCTCACCTTAAGAGGACTACACGTCCTCACCTTCAGAGGACTACACGTCCTCACCTTCAGAGGACTACACATCCTCGCCTTTAGAGGGCGACACGTCTTCATCTTCAGAGGTCCACACATCCTCGCCTTCAGAGGACTACACGTCCTCGCCTTCAGAGGGCTACACGTCCTCGTCTTAAGTGGACTACATGTCCTCACCTTTAGATGACTGCACTTCCTCACCTTCAGAGGGTTGAACACCTTCGCCTTCATAGGGTACACGCCCTTACCTTCAGAGGGCTACGCGCCCTAACCTTTAGAGGACTACAGGTCCTCGCCTTCAGAGGGCTACATGTCCTTGCCTTCAGAGGACTACACGTCCTCACCTTCAGAGGACTACACGTCCTCATCTTCAGAGAACTGGACGCCCTTGCCTTTGTAGGGGTACACGCCTTCATCTTCAGAGAGCTACACGCCTTCGCTTTCAGAGGAATACACGTCCTCACCTTCAGAGGGCTGCACGCCCTCGCCAGCAGAGGAATACATGTCCTCGCCTTTAGAGGGCTACACGCCCTTGCCTTCAGAGGACTACACGTCCTCACCTTCAAAAAGTTACATGCCCTCACCATCAAAGGACTACACGTCCACGTCTTTAGAGGGCTGCATGCCCTCGCCATCAAAGGACTACACGTCCTCGCCATCAGAGGACTACACGTCCTCGCCTGCAGAGGGCTACACGCTCTCGCCTTAAGAGGACTACATGTCCTCGCCATCAGAGGACTATACGTCCTCGCCATCAGAGGGATACACACCCTCGCCTTCAGAGGGCTACACGCCCTTGCCTTTAGAGGACTACACATCCTCACCATCAGAGGACTACACGTCCTCGGCATCAGAGGACTACACATCCTCACCATTAGAGGAATACACGTCCTCACCATTAGAGGACTATATGTCCTTGCCATTAGAGGAATACACACCCTCCCCTTCAGAGGACTACGCATCCCCGCCTTCAGAGGGCTGCACGCCCTCGCCTTTAGAGGATTACACGTCCTCGCCTTCAGAGGACTGTACGTCCTCGCCTTCAGAGGACTGTACGTCCTCCCCATCAGAAGACTAGACGTCCTCACCTTCAGAGGACTAGACGTCCTCACCTTCAGAGGGCTACACGCCCTCGCCTTCAGAGGACTACACGTCCTCGCCTTTAGAGGATTGCACGCCCTCGCCTTCGTAGGGCTACTCGCCCTCACCTTCAGAGGGCTACGCGCCCTAACCTTTAGAGGACTACACGTCCTCGCCTTCAGAGGGCTACATGTCCTCACCTTCAGAGGACTACGCATCCTCACCTTCAGAGGACTACACGTCCTCACCTTTAGAGAGCTGCACGCCCTCGCCTTCGTAGGGCTACACGCCCTCACCTTCAGAAGGATGCACGCCCTCACCTTCAGAGGACTACACGTCTTCGCCTTTAGAGGGCTACACGCCCTGACCTTCAGAGGGCTGCACGCCCTCGCCTTCAGAGGACTACACGTCGTCGCCTTTAGAGGGCTACATGCCCTCACCTTCAAAGGGTTACACGCCCTCGCCTTCAGAAGATTAGACGCCCTTGCCTTCAGAGGACTACACGTCCTCGCCTTTAGAGGGCTACACGCCCTCGCCTTCAGAGGACTACACGTCCTCGCCTTCAGAGGGCTACATGCCCTCACCTTCATTGGGCTACACGTCCTCACCTTCAGAGGGCTACACGCCCTCACCTTCAGAGGACTACACGTCCTCGCCTTCAGAGGGCTACATGCCCTCGTTTTCACAGGGCTGCACGCCCTCGCCATCAGAGGACTGCACATCCTCGCCTTCAAAGGGCGACACGTCCTCGACTTCAGAGGGTTGCATGCCCTCACCTTTAGAGGGCTACGTGTCCTCACTTTCAGTGGGCTCCATATCCATACCGTAAGAGAATTTAATGTCCTCTTCCCTTAATGATTAACCGAGACTTGCGCTCCCGGGTGAGGGGCCAGTAGTTTCCCTTTATCAGTCCCTTGGTCACCCCCCTGATCTCGGAGGAGGGCCAACTGTGCGAGCACAACCAAAGGGAGGCTATCGTGCAGCTACTGTGCATACCAGGGCAAGATTTCACCCGTGCCGCTGCAAAGAGACGAAGGCGGATCATGCACACCAACATGACCACTCTTACACAGATATGGATAACGTTGTTACTTAGCAACATTCCGCCCAACGACCACAATGTCGATCTCCTCCTGCGGTAGTATCAGTTGGTCTGTGCCATCGTGATATAGGTAAGTATGAACGTGACTCAACTGACTTCTGATGTCATCTATTATTTGCAGGGATCGTGCCCACAAGACACCCAGTGGACCTGGAGGAGTCTAACAAGGCCCTGGGGTTTCTAGCTTTGGTTAGGGGCTTCTGTTAGTCCTACAGGGTGCCCACCCCCCCCAGCAAGGTCACGCCATCGTGACATAGGTAAGTATGCACATCGCTCAACTGATTTCTGATGTCATCTATTGTTTGCAGGGATCACGCCCGTAAGACATTCAGTGGACCCGGAGAAGTCCAACAGGGTCCCGGGGTTTCCAGCTCTGATTACGGACCTTTGTCAGTTCTACCGGGTACCCGTCGCCCCCAACAAGGTCATCAGGCCCCCTATTAACTAGGCTTTCATCAAGAAGTACTGCGCCCCCCAGGCAGGCGCAGGGCGAGACACCACAACAGCCTGGGGATGGCCGACAACGGGCAATAGACGCATCGCTGCCACCTCTAATGCCCCTCAGCTCATCTACAAAGGCTAGAGTGTGGCTTACGACCCATGGCCGACCAGCAGGCGACCAAGTGCAAAGCCAAAGGTAAGCAAAGTACTAGGTCTGTGACCGACAAGTCATCACGCGTCCAGCTCAAGACGTTAAAGAAGCGCTACTAGGAGGCAACTTAGTACCTTTTAAATCTGTGCTTGTTATTTGATCACCTTTGTGCTTGTTCAACATGCTTTTGAAAAGAAATAACTTCCAGCTTTTCTTTGAAAAAAGTTCACCGATCAAAACAAAGGGTTTTGTTGAAAAAATGTGTATACACATAAAGGGTGAATGCTGTAAAGATTTTCCCGAACACCCAAAATGGACTCGGAGGAATGCATGAATTGATAAAGGAGCATATTTTGGAAAACACTGGGTTGACTTAAAATAGGAAAAATAAATCCTGAGCCCTAGTGTCACATGACTGTAAAAACTTGATGCTTGAGTGTCCACATGGGTGCATGCATGACCAGTTTTGCATAAAATCTCCTAATCATCATTGTTGCATGTGTATCATGGAAATAATGTGGGACATATCCTTTATCCCTGAACCGCTGGCCAAACCAACACCCTAACATATATCATGTCCAGCCGTTCTACAAGCCTTGAGCCAAAATCCCAACTCACCATAAACCTTGAGCTAGAATGCCTATCCTTGCCCTCAGAAGAAGAGAAAGGAAAGAAAAAGAAAGTTCCCGATCAAATACCGGAAGAAAGCAAAAGAAGAAAATTCTCAATCAAAGATTGGAAGAAAGCAAAAAGAAAAAAAGAAAGAAAATTCCCGATCAAAGGTCGGAAGAAAACAAAACAAATATACAGAAAGGTCTTTGGACCAGACATTATCTAAACAATACAGAATTGTCATAAGTAAACAAGAAAAGAAAGGAAACCACAACTTGAAGTGGTCCTCTCCCTTTGATTGCCAACCAAAATCCTGTGCGTCGATGACTTTTTGCCCCGCACTAAACGAAAACAAAAAAGGAAAACGCCAAAACACTCAAAGCCAAATTTCCCACCAAAAACACTATTCCCAAAAAAGGGTCCTATTGATCCATGATCACACATGTAATCTTTGATTTGATAGGAAATGATTTGCAAAATCAAGTCTTGACATATCTATGGTTCGAAATTAGGATAAAACACTTACCTGTGTGAGATTGATACACTTTGAGTGATTTTCTTCTATTTTGTTGGACCCAGTGTTTCCTCTGAATGGTCATTTAGAAATGAGACGCTGTTATCCGAAATCTCATTTGTGGTTATGAGAAGATTTCATCAGCATACTCTCCTTCCCCAATGGACACGTTGTTTTTCATCAAAAATCATATGTTGGAGGTTTTGTTTCTTTCCTAAAGCATGTTCGCATTTTAGTGAAAGAACACCGAGACGATTTTAGTATCATAAATCAAGAACTACGTAGGTCTGAGTTCCTCATCACAAATTGAGGATACGTAGGAGCAAAAGCCTTGCTTTTGTCGACCGCCCCACCTTTTGCTGTCGTGACCTGTGAGTCTGATGACATGCGGAGATACCCAAGTGGTTATCTGTACAAATGATTTCTGTTAATCCTGACCCGTGAAGTCAGGTGACATGCAGAGATACCCAAGCGATTATCCGTACAAACGATTTCTGTTAATCCTGACCCGTGAAGTTAGGTAGCAGGCGGAGATATCCAAGTGGTTATCCGTATAAACACTCTTTCGCTATCCGTCAGACTCAAAGTCCGGTAGCATACAGAGACTAACGTCGTCATCTGCACCCTTTGTCAACCAAGGGCAAGCAAGCCCGTTGACACGCTGAGACTAACGTCGTCTTTTGCCCCTTTGTCATCCAGAGACGGTGAGTCCGATGACATGCGGAGATACCCAAGTGGTTATCCGTACAAACGATTTCTGTTAATCCTGACCCGTGAAGTCAGGTGACATGT
This sequence comes from Glycine max, assembly GCF_000004515.6. Classification (NCBI taxonomy): domain Eukaryota; kingdom Viridiplantae; phylum Streptophyta; class Magnoliopsida; order Fabales; family Fabaceae; genus Glycine; species Glycine max. The sequence continues at coordinate 14,601,842 of NC_038245.2, forward strand.
GGAGATACCCAAGCGGTTATCCGTACAAACGATTTATGTTAATCCTGACCCATGAAGTTAGGTGGCAGGCAGAGATACCCAAGTGGTTATCCGTATAAACACTCTTTCACTATCCATCAGACTCAAAGTCCGGTAGCATGCAGAGACTAATGTCCTCATCTGCACCCTTTGTCAACTAGGGGCAAACAAGCCCGTTGACACGCAGAGACTAACGTCGTCTTCTGCACCTTTCGTCAATCAGGGGGGAAGCGAGCTCGTTGACGCGCAGAGACTAACATTGTCTTCTGCACCTTTCGTCAACCAGGGGGGAAGCGAGCTCGTTGACACACAGAGACTAACGTCGTCTTCTGCACCTTTTGTCATCCAGAGACGGTGAGTCTTGTGACATGCAGAGATACCCAAGTGGTTATTCGTACAAATGATTTCTGTTAACCCTGACCTGAGAAGTTAGGTGGCAGGCGGGGGTACCATATAGTTATCCGCACCTTTCGTCAACCAGAGGCAAACGAGCCCGTTGACACGCAGAGACCAATATGGTCATCTGCATCCTTCCCGAAGATGTCAACGTCTTCCGGCCGAGACCGCAAAAAAGTATCAATTTCGCTATTGTGACCCAAGGGTCCGGTAGCATGCGGACACACCTTATGGTTATCCGCACCTTTCGTCAGCTAGAGGCAAGCGAGCCCATTGACACGCAGAGACCAATGTGGTCATTTGCACCTTTCCTGAGATGTCAGCGTCTTCTGGCCGAGACCGCAAAAAAGTCTCAATTTCGCTATCGTGACCCAAGGGTCCGGTAGCACGCGAACACACCTTATGGTTATCTGTACCTTTCATCAGCTAGAGGCAAGCGAGCCCATTGACACACAGAAACCAATGTGGTCATTTGCACCCTTCTCGGAGATGTTAGCGTCGTCCGGCCGAGACCGCGAAAAAGTCTCAATTCTGCTATCGTGACCTGAGGGTCTAGTAGCACGCGGACACACCTTATGGTTATCCGCACCTTCGTCATCCAGAGATGACAAGTCCAATGACGCGCGGAGACAACATATGGTCACCCACACCCTTCCTATCCAAAGACTATCGAAGTCCCTTTTATCATCTAGAGATGAACAAGTCCGATGATATCGGGAAGATGATGGTCGTCCACTTCTAATCATGTTGAAGATTGTTGTAGATTTTACCTTTGTCATCCAGAGATGTTCAAGTCCGATGATGCACAAGACTCGTCTCTGCTAACAAGAGACGATCAAGTTCGGTGACATGCGGAGACACCCAAGGGTTATCCGTACACACATTTATGCTACCCCGACTTGTGAGAAGTCAGGTAGCATGCGAAGATGCCCTATACGGTAATCTGCACACATCCAAAGACAAAAATGTCTTCAATCATTGCATGCCTTCAAAGGCGACAATGATTCTAATTTACATTTCGAAGACGACAATGTCTTCAGTCTTTGCATGCCTTCAAAGGCGACAATGTCCTCATCTACATTTCGAAGAAGACAATGTCTTCAGTCATTGCATGCCTTCAAAAGGCGACAATTCTTCATTTGCATTTTGAAGACGACAATGTCTTCACCTCAAAAACTTCAATATCTTTTTCCCCTGTGCTTCGTAGGACTCGACGTCCTTTGCTTGTACGCTAATAAAAAAAATAAAAAAAAAGAGTGAAAATGAAAATGAATTAAATGAGAAAAGAAGGAATTTCAATGTCTTCATGCCTTCACGGGTTTTACTGCTTGGATTTGCGCTAGTGACCGGTCGGGTAAAGATTCAACTCAAACGAAATTAGTGTCTTATCTTTACTTCCCTTTTATCTCCAATAAAAGATAAGTAAAGAGGGGCAACTGTCATACCCTAATTTCGTCCGAGGCCCATTGTTTGTCAGCATGCGACCCCCGTTTGACCACTTCAAAATGTTTAATACCCATTTCCATGGAATCCGTAAAGTTCTAGAACGTTTCGGAAAGAAAACAGCCAAAAACACAAAAGTGGGGGGTGAACTTATCAAAAAAGGGGGTGCACTCAGGAAACTTCATCCAGAACATCCTAGAAGTAGGGGTGAACTTATCAATTATAGGGTGTATTTAGGAATCTTCCTCAAGAAGCCTCTGGATGGCAACCACCTCCATTTTGTTAAAAAATGGCATCCAAGGCATCTGGGGCTTTCGTAAAATTTTTGAAAACCTTGGGTTAGCATATTTCACTTAATATTGGTGAAAGGGAAGAGAAAAAAGAGGAAAATCAAGTCCAAAACGCTTTCGTAACTTTTCCGTAAAGTACGAAAAGGGGGGTGAACTTAGTAATTAGGATGCGCTCAAAAATCTTCCTTAAGAAGCCTCTAGGCGGCAAAAACCTCCCCATTTCTCCTATAAATAGGGGGAGGAGGCTGAGTTTCAAGGGTCCCTAACCCCCCTTGGCTATGCATTTCAGCTGTTTTGGGTGAAAAAATTGTTTCCGAGACGTTTTCGTGAGCAAATCCGTGAAGGTTTTCCGCCGTTCTTCATCTGTTCTTTGTTCGTTCTTCGTTCTTCAACCGGTAAGTTTTCAAATCCGAGACTTTCAATCCATTTCTTGTTTTTTTGGCTTTCATCTTTATTTCCTTCACTTTCGATTTTCTTTTCTTCCATTTTTAACGAACTTTAACCGATCGTTTAAGCCGTTATCTTGCCTAATAAATGATAAAATGAATTTCAACCGATCATTTGCATTGTAATCTCGTTTAGTCCCTGTAAAAGAAAAATCTAACCGATCATTCACACTGTAACCTCGGTCAAACAAAAAAAAAAGAAAAATAATAATAAAATAATCAAAATATCTTGAAAAAATAATAATAAAATAATCAAAATATCATTGAATAAAATAATCAAAAAAATCAATCGGACGTTTATCTTTGGAAGTTTCCTTAAATGAATTGACTAATAACCAAAGTGAAACTAAGGCTAAAATCAACTTACAAATCAAGCTTTGTCCGCAAAAATCACAAAAAACCGTTTTAAGGTCCAACGCCTTAACGGTCCTCTTTGCTTTTATCGGTTAACATGGACCGTTCAAAAGCATAAAATCAACATGTAACTTTACCACTTTTGCAAGAACTACGTAGGTCTGATTTCCTCATCGCAATTGAGGATACGTAGGAGCAAAAGCCCCGCTTTTGTCGACCACCCCAAGAGATCATTAATGGTCCAACGCCTTAACATTCCTCTCCTTTCAAAAACCAAGAGATCGTTAATGGTCCAACGCCTTAACGTTTCTCTCCTTTCAAAACCAACAGATCATTAATGGTCCAACGCCTTAACGTTTCTCTCCTTTCAAAAGAATCAAAAGATCGTTTAATGGTTCAATGCCTTAAACGACTTTTGTGCGATTAAAATTCATCTTGTGGATAAAGATCAAAACAACTTAACCAACGTTTAGTTTTGAAAGAACTACGTAGGTCTGATTTCCTCATCGCAATTGAGGATATGTAGGAGCGAGGGAAACACCCTTGTCGACCACAAAAAGATAAAAAATACAATAAACATAAAAAGCACAAAAACACAAAAAGACATAAAAAATGGAAAATAAAACATTTTAAAGTCATATTTGCACACTTGATTAAAGACTGTCGTCCCTTGTGACGGACGTGTGAGGTGCTAATACCTTCCCCGTGCATAAAAACAACTCGTGAACCTTTTACACTTAAAGTTTGTAGACCATACATTTTCTGGTTTTTCCGATGTTTTCCTCGAATAAACGTTGGTGGCGACTCCGTGCATTTTCCTCCCATGAAAGACACATCCGTGAGCCCTCTCGTCGCCTTCCCGCCGAAGGGTAGGTTGCGACAATCCAAAAGACAACTTGAAGAATGTCTTATAAAAAATTGACAAATAAAATTGAAAAAATAGTCTTATATTCAAGAACAAAGTAACTATCATAAAATTGTTTTTTCTTATTCATTATTTTATTCATTATCTAATTTTCCATATTTTGGTTTTAAAGTTTATTACTATTTCTCCCTAAGTTGAAAAAAAAAACAAGAAAAGGCAACCAAGACCGAGTCTTCTATTTATATAATTTCTTCCGTAAGTTGAAAAGAAACAAGAAAAAAGGATATATATATATATATATATATATATATATATATATATATATATATATATATATATATATATATATATAAAGGCAATCAAGATCCGCTCTTCAATTTATATAAACCAGCCAGTAAGTATTTGCCAAATAAACAAATCACATAAAATTTGGAAAGAACTCGGTGCCAACCCCAATGCTAGTTACATGATTATTCAGATATTGGTAGAAAAGTAACAACACACATCAACTTTGTATTTGGAATGTAATTGAGTCACTCTCTGTAGAAAAAAGATGGTTTGTTTAACATATGGACATTCATAGTCATTTCAATTAATTCTTGAGTGATGACTAGACAAAAATATAGATGATGTCAAAGTGTGCCACTCATGCAGATAACAACCAAAGCATTAAATGCAGTCGAATTTTCCATCACATGGGTTTGTCAAATCATTTATCTACATTTGTTGACAAAAAGGGTTGGTAGCTAGGACTTCTTGTGTGTGTATATATATATATATCAATTTTGAGCATTTGTATAAGAAGAATGATTAAAACATTCATTCTCCTTTGTAAGTTGCGAAAGAAGAATTGAGGAAATGGCAGGAGGAGGGTCTTTCACAACAGGTACTGGGAGCAAGGAGAGGGCAAAGCAGTATAAAGGGAGAGTCACTGCTTTTGTCATCATCTCTTGCATTGTTGCCGCCATAGGAGGGGTTCTCTTTGGCTATGATATTGGGATTTCAGGTTGTCATAATCCATACTATGTAAATTTCTTCTTGATTTGTTGTTTTCTATGTTTATGTTTTTTCAAAATCCCCAAACTTACAAGAACCTATGAGGAGCACCAATAAAGTATAAAGCGCAAAATAGAGACACAATTTGTTTAACGTGGAAAACCTCTCAATGCAAGGGTAAAAACCACGGGTCGTCCAAATCAAAGAAATAACTCCACTATAATCAATGAAGATACAAGAGAACCTTCAACAAGTGCACTAAAAGGTGTTACAAACAACCAAATCAAAATAGACCTCCAATTGGTACAATAGAGACAAGAAGATAAAACTCCCAAAATATAGAACAGAGAAAGCAAAACACTTATCTCTCTCCAGATATGACGTGTGTACAACTTGTTGTCCAAACATCAGCCTGATCCAACGGTGAACGAATCCACAGTTGCAATCTAAAAAACGCTCTCTGGTGGGTATGCAAAAATCACAATGATTTTCTCTCTCCTTTTTTTCTCTCTCAATGATTTGTAACTATTTTTTCCTCTCAAATGAGTCCCTCTCACTGTATCTCACTCTCTAATCTGACCTATCTCCACTTAAATAAGTGAGACATTCGGGTCTTTTCATTTAAGCCTTTACTCCACATAGGAAGGGAGCCCAAAAAACCCAACAAATCTCCCCCTCACAACTATGTGGAGGTGACTGCCAAACCGACAATCTCACAACAAGCTTCAAACTTCCCTCTTAGTGATGCCTTAGTCATCATATCAGCACCACTAAAGGATTTCACCTTCAAAGGGCCACAAACATCTGAATGCACCAATTCAAGCAACTCAGATTTTATGGAGGGAGGAAGCTTCTTGAAGGATACTCTAGTTTGCTTACCAACCATGCAATGAGAACATTTCTCCAAATATGCATTCTTCAGTCCTGGAAGCATATCCTTCTTGACTAAACAATTTAACCCCTTCTCACTGATATGACTAAGCTTTTGGTGCCACAAAGATGCCTCCATATCTAGAGCATTCACACTATCTCTAGCAACCAAAGCTTTTGTCCAATACAACTTCAAAATTTTCTCCCCCTTGGCCACAACCAAGTTACCCTTGGTGAGTTTCCACTTTCCAGAACCAAAGTGGTTATCATAACCAGCATCATCAAGTACCAGCACAGAGATCAAATTAAAGCGGACATTTGGAGCATGTTTCACTCCTCTAAGTAGCAACTGCATTCCCATGTTGGTTTGCAAACAAACATCACCAACACCAATCACCTTGGACACACCATCATTACCCATCTTCAAGACTCCAAAATCACCTAGAGTGTAAGATGTGAAGAACTCATTCTTGTCTGTAACATGTAGTGTAGCACTACTATCAATTATCCACATGCTCTCATCAGAGAAAAGATTAAGCGAATCAGGGTCATGGAGAATAACAAGATCATCACTGGTAACAGTAGTCACACAGTCATCATCATGATCCTTCTTTTTTTGCTTGCCCTTCTTGTCTTTATTCTCCTTCTTCCATAGAAAATAATTCCTTTGGATATGCCCCATTCTGTGACAATAATGGCACTCAACATTCTTGTACCGAGACCTGGACTTGCTTCTGCTCTTGTCTCTATCACCCTTTATATGTGCCTCCATCGTTCAAGCAAGTAGAAAAACAACGCCTTCAAAGAGCTCTGGTACCACTCTGATGGGGTAAATAGGCCAACACAATAACAAACTCTATAACAGAGTAATAGGCAGCGGAAATGAATTCCCCCAAACTTACAAGAACTTGTGAGGAGCACCAATAAAGTATAGAGCGCAAAATAGAAATTAAAGAAAATAGAGACACAATTTGTTTAATGTGAAAAACCCCTCAATGCAAGGGTAAAAACCACGGGTCGTCCAAACCAAAGAAATAACTCACTATAATCAATGAAGATACAAGAGAACCTTCAACAAGTACACTAAAACATGCTACAAATAGCCAAATCAAAACAGACCCTCAATTGGTACAATAGAGACAAGAAGATAAAACCCCCAAAATATAGAGCAGAGAATGCAAAACACTTATCTCTCTCTGCAGATATCACGTGTGTAGAACTTGTTATCCAAACATCAGCCCAATCCAACGGTGAATGAATCCACAGTTGCAATCTGAAAAACGCTCTTTGGTAGGTATGCAAAAATCACAATGATTTTTCCTCTCCTTTCTCTCTCAATGATTTGTAAGTGTTTTTCCCTCTCAAATGAGTCCCTCTCACTATATCTCACTCTCTAATTTGACTCATCTCCACTTAAATAAGTGAGACATACGAGCCTTGTCATTTGGGCCTTTTCTCCACATAGGAAGGGAGCCCAAAAAACCCAACAACGTTGTGTTGAATTGTGAATTGCATATTTTACAAGAGATTCTGCTCTAGAAATTCATGATGTCAACATTTTGGTCTATTCTGTGTGCAACAATCTTGGACCCCCCCCTTTTTATGTTTCTGGAAGATGTGATTCCCAATGATGTTAAGGCAATTCTTGCTATTTTGCCTGTTAGAGCTGTTAAAACTTGTTGTGATTGAAAACTCTAACAAGAGAGGCATTGTGTTGAACTGTGAATTGCATATCTGAAAAGAGATTCTGCTCTAGAAATCCAGGATGTGAAAATTTTGGTCTTTCTATGTGTAATCTTGGGCTTTTCATTGTCATACCCTGATGTGTCATCATTTTCTCCTATTTCTTAATCCTTTTTGTCACCATTTTAATTATTGATTAGCCTTAATTATCAAATTAATTATGCAGTTTTATCATTTGAGCCTATTGGACTAATTTTGTGTTTTTAATTTAATTTCAGGAGAATTATAAGCAATTGGGCTTGAATCCAAAATTGGGCTTGGACTTGAAGAGAGTAGACAATTTTATCAAATCTTATCTTATCTAGATTTTATCTAATCTAGATATTATTTCATCTAGATCTTATCTTATCTTATCTTATTTAGATTTTATTTTATCTAGATTTTATTTTATCAAATCTTATCTTATCTTGTATAGATTTTATTTTATTTATGGGCTTGGACTTAAAATAGATTTGTAAGCTTTGGGGCTGAAAATATATAACAACACCAAGGCTCTAGTTTGAGGACCCTCTCTCTCCTTTTTCGTTTTTAGTTTTAGGCTTCTCTTCTTCTTTTAGACACTTTTTCGTTTTGGAAGAATAATTCTAGTTTTCTTCATTTTCTACTGATTAATGGAAGGCTAAGTCTCCAACGTTGTTTTCTCTTGAGGATCAAGCACAACTCTCTTTGAGGTTCTATTATTACTATTAAATTCTGATCAATTTTTCCTCTTCACCAATTACTTTGTATTTGTTGCTATTAATCCATGCATGCTTAGTGCTTGATTAATTGTCTCTGCACTTAATTTGCGTTCATGCTTAATGATCGTTCATGATTAATTGGTGTATGTGTTGCTTAATCACATAATGAATGCCTTATGTTAAATTTAGCTTAGTAATTTAATTTAGGGTTGGATTAAGTGGTTGAACTGATAAAGGATAAATTCTCGTAACCTGGGATAAGAGACTTGCTTGTGAATAAAGCGGAAGCAACGTGTTTCAATTCTGATATTTTTAATTCAAATTTACTTGCTGTTTAATTTACAAAAACAAACAACCCCCCCCCCCCCCAAATTCGTTACTGTTTTATTACTATTTGTTATGAACGTTTGGTTGACCATTGCTCGTTGGGAGACGACCTAGGATCACTTCCTAGATACTGCATTTTTAATGTTTATTTGATTCGGGTATGGCCTCGATCATACCCTGATTTCGCTCAGGAACTATCGTTCGTTGATCTTTTGATCCTCGCTAGTCGGCTTATGGTGTTGAATGCTAGTTACAGTGCAAAGCAAGGAACCATTCAGTGTTTCGATCAGGAAGGCAAAAAATACCAAGAAAGGAGGGAAAAAGGGTATTTTCCTTGGTTTTCCTGGACCTCAGCTCGCCTAGGCTAGCCTCTGCCTGGTTTGGACCACCAAATGACTTCAAGGTTAAGAAACCAGCTCGCCTGGGCAAGCTCATGACTTCAGGACTAAGCCTTAGCTCGCCTAGGCAAGCTGCCATTGCCCCAAGTGACCCTTTTCCTATAAATATGCATGCTAGGGAGGCTGAGAAGGGGTTCGAAAGTTTAGAAGTGGAGGGAATTGAGAGAACTAAGAAAGAAGAAGAAGAAAGAAGAGGAAATGAAGCCGAGGTGCTACCGAATCGCGACCGGGATCATTCCCTTTATTGTTTTCTTGTTCTGTATTCTTCGTTCGACCGTCGGTTAGTTTTATTTTTGAGGATTAAATGTGATCTATGTACCCTTAGGGGTCCCCCTTGTTATTATGTGCACATCCATCTTCTCCATCTATCATCGGCAATCTCATTTTTCTTTGTAAAGTTCAATCTTAACCAATCACTAGTGTTGTAAAGTTGTCTTTAAAGAGATTGAAAGTTAATAAACAAAACCAAGATAAAAACAACTCATAACTAACTTCTTTTTATCAAATATCACTTAAGATCATTTCAAGGTCCAACACCTTAACGATTCTTTCCGCTTTTCAAATTTAAAAGATCATTTTAAGGTCCAGCGCCTTAATGATTCTCTCCGCTTTTCAAAATTTAAAACATCGTTTCAAGGTCCAATGCTTTAAACGACTTTTTGTTCTCAATTAAAATGAATCTTTCAAAAACATAAAAATCAATTTAACACATAAATATTCAGACTTAAAGAATTACATAGGTTTGAATTCCTCATCGCACCTGAGGATACATAGGAGCAAGGGCAGTCCCCTTGTCGACCCAAAAAAAATAAAAAAAAATATAAAAAGGGAAAAGTAAATAATTTTAAAGTCACGTTACGCACACTCGATTAAAGGCTGTCGTCCCTTGTGACGGGCGCGTGGGGTGCTAATACCTTCCCCATGCATAAACAACTCCCGAACTCTCATTTCCAAAATTCGCAGACCTCTTTTTGGTTTTTCTAACGTTTTCCTCGAATAAACATTGGTGGCGACTCCATGCATTTTCTCCCTAGCAGACAAACGCTTTGGCTTATCCATTTTGCCTTCGCCGTCCCATCGTGAGGTAGGTTGTGACATTCATGTTTCTAAAAGATGTGATTCCCAATTATCATCCCCTCAGTATAATTAGAAAAAGGGTCCTAAAATCTTAGATTCCTTAGCTACAATGATAAAGACATAAAGTTTATACCATAAAGTCCCAACAGTGAATTATCTCGTCATTCATTTTGCCACCGATGCAAATTCAACCACTTCCCACCCTACCAATAATTAACAATATAAAGCATTGTTATTACCCAATTCTTGTTGAGATAACAAATATTGTGAATCAAGTTCAATCTCCGAGCTTTAACAAAACAATCATGGAAGTCCTCAGTCCAAATTCAGACTCAAATTGTTTTTGAATAATTCATGCTCATTATATGTCTTGCGCTTGCTATGAGATGTTATTTTCCTTATATGTGCTAATGAATTCACCTATGCTTCATGGATCCGGTGACAAATAGCTCTATTTTTCTTTTGAGTAGGTTTTGAATTAGAATTTAGTGAATGGAGAAAATAGGTGTTAGGAGATATTTGCTTCCTTAAGTTCACCCGGATCAACTTAGATTAGTCAAGGTTGAACATGTCATTTGCAATACCAAAGATCTCAAAAAAAAAAATCCATAGTCTTGTTAAACTCAACACTGCACCATGCACAGGATCATGATAAACAACTTTAACTCTGTATAGGTTATGGATGCCTTAATGCCTTAAAACAAAATATATTCTATTTTCATTTTTGAGGAGCCATATTTTGTTTTCATACTTTGTTTTCATTTTTAATTATTAAAGTTACCTTAGTTTTCCTGTGTCTCTTATTTTCAAATGTTTGTAAAAGAAACAGTGAAAAAATGACAATAAAAAAAATGTTTTCACTATTTCATATACAAAATAAGGTGATATTTTTTAAAATAAAAGTGAAACCAAAAAAATTTTTCAAATCAAATTGTTCCTTATCACATAAATGTAGAAGTAAGCTTCATGATGATGAACCAAACAATTTTGATGATGCCAAAAGCCCAAGTGATTGATTCAAGATTGATTCAAGACTTCAAGATCAAGCATCAAGAATCCAATCCAAGATTCAAGATTCAAGAGAAGAAATCAAGAAGCAACAAGTCAAGACTTCATATAGGATGAGTATTAAAAGATTTTTTAAAAAACCAAATAGCACAGTTTTGTTTTACAAAAGAATTTTCTCAAATTTTCTAAGATACCAGAGTGATTACTCTCTGGTAATCGATTACTAGTTGGCAGTAATCGATTACCAGTGACCAGTTTGGTTTTCAAAATATTTTCAAATGGTTTGCAAAGTTCCAAAATGATTTTCAAATAGTGTAATCGATTACACTATATTAGTAATCGATTACAAGTGAATCTGAACGTTGGAATTCAAATCCAATTGTGAAGAGTCACAACTTTTCATAAAATACATTGTGTAATCGATTACACCTTTGTGGTAATCGATTACCAGTGAATAGTTTTAAAGAAAAAGTTAAGAGTTATAACTCTTAACATGGTTTTCTCAAAATTTATAACTCTTCTAATGATTTCTTTGACCAGACATGAAGAGTCTATAAAAGCATGACTTTGGCACACGTTCAAAATATATGATATTCTTCCAAACTATCCTTTTTCACAATCTTTCTCTAACCATTGCCCATTGTTTTTTCTTTGCCAAAAAGCTTTCTAAACTTTGTTTCAAAACTTTGTTTTTTTTCTGCAAGTGGAAATTCTGCAGAAAACAAAAGTGTGCTATCTTTTCTTCCTTCTTCCTCTTGCCAAAAGATTCAAAGGACTAACCGCCTGAGAATTCTTTTGATTCTTCCTTCTCCCTCTGGCCAAAAGATTCAAAGGACTAATCGCCTGAGAATTCTTTTGATTCTTCCTCTTCCCTTTGAACAAAAGATTTCAAAGGACTAACCGCCTAAGATATCTTTTGTTTCCCTTTACAAAGATTCAAGGGACTAACCGCCTAAGAATTCTTTGTCTTAACACATTGGAGGATACATCCTTTGTGGTACAAGTAGAGCGTACATCTACTTGGGCTATAATACTGAGAACAAGAGATGGTACATCTCTTGTGGATCAGTTTAAGTGGAGCGTACATCCATTTTGTTGTTCAAAGAGAACAAGGGAGGGTACATCCCTTGTGGATCTTTGCTTGTAAAGGATTTTACAAGGTTATTGGAAATCTCAAAAACCGGTGGTTGCTTGGGAACTGGACGTAGGCACAGGTTGTGGCCGAACCAGTATAAATCTTGTGTTTGCTTTCTTCTTCCCTACACTCTTTATTTTTCCGCTGTGCACTTTTTATTTCCACTTTACTTTTGTCTCAGTTATTGTTTCTGTTCTTTACTTTCTCTTAACTTAGTAGTAAAGCCTAATTGAATCTAGTAACATTAAGAAGGATACATTTTTAATTAGTCAAGACACGTTCATAATTAATTCAATTCCCCCCTTCTTAATTATGCAACACAATGAAGAGGTTGGTAATATGAAGCCCCAAATCTATAGTGAATTTTCCAATATGCTTGAGAACACAAACAAGTTATTTCTTGATACTTGAGAACTCATGTTGTGAGGAACTGAAAAAGGGTAAACTCAAAATTGTTTCCATATTTGTTATATTATATATAAATTGTCTTTAGATTATCTTAGAGTATTTTCTTGACTTGTGTCCTTAATTTTATGGTTTTTTCTAATCATTAATCAATTTGAGGTTGTATTTGTAATACTAGTAATTGACCTAATTACTCATAAATAAGAGTATTAGGTTAAAGTGATATACAACATTACATATATTTCACTATTTTAGTTTATTGTTAGCCATCTCTCTCGTTTTCTTTTTCCTTAGAACCTAAACTTATTTCTGATGCATGTTTTATGGTTAATAGGTGGGGTTACATCCATGGATGACTTTCTTATAGAGTTCTTCCCCTCAATATATAGACAAAAAAAGCATGCACATGAAAACAACTACTGCAAATATGACAACCAAGGCCTTGCAGCATTTACCTCTTCTCTGTACATTGTTGGTTTAGTTGCATCCCTGATGGCATCTCCCGTGACAAGAAAATATGGACGACGAGCAAGTATCATAGGTGGCGGCATCAGTTTTCTTATTGGATCAGCTCTGAATGCTTCAGCTATTAACCTGATAATGCTGATCTTAGGTCAGGTCATGCTTGGTGTTGGCATTGGATTTGGAAATCAAGTAGTAACACATTTCTTTAATCTATGACCAATCCTTATGTAGAAATGAACTTTTGTTTCATTTTTAGGTGTAATTGTTAGGATATAAGGAGAAGGGAAAGTTAGTTAAGATAGTTAGTCTATTAATGAGTTAGTAAGTTAATTAGTTAGAGGGGTTTATAGATATAAACAAAGGAAGAAGGATAGGAGAGAGGGAGATTTGTTGTCATGTAAATTGAGCATTAGCTTGAAAAATTAATAGCATTGGTTACATGCCATGCCATGAGTTGATTAATTAGGGACCATGTAGTCCAAGACCACCTTTGAAAATGTGTGAATGTTAAGAATAATGATGTAAATGTTAACATGGGTTTATAAAATTTACAGGAATAGAAAGGTAGTAATGTGATGGAAACAGTCAATGTTTGAGTTAGAAGATAATCAATTATTATGCCTTGAAAGTTGAAAACATTCTCTTCATGATGATTGTTTTGAAGGCTATTCCGCTTTATTTGTCAAAGATGGCACCAACACACCTTCGAGGAGGCCTGAACATGATGTTCCAAGTTGCAACCACTTTTGGAATTTTCACAGCTAACATGATCAATTTTGGAACACAAAAGATCAAGCCTTGGTGTTGGAGGTTGTCCCTAGGCTTGGCTGCAGTACCGGTTCTTTTGATGACTATGGGAGGGATATTTCTTCCTAACACTCCAAATAGCTTAATAGAACGAGGATTGATGGAAAAGGGAGGAAGCTGCTAGAGAAAATCCAAGGAACCAACGAGGTTGATGCAGAGTTTTAAGATATGGTTGATGCGAGCGAGTTGGCAAACTCGATAAAGCACCCATTTCGTAACATCCTTGAAAGAAGGTACAGGCCAGAGTTGGTGATGGTAATCTTCATGCCTACCTTTCAGATCCCGACTGGCATAAATTCCATTCTCTTATATGCTCCAGTGTTGTTTCAAAGCATGGGATTTGGAGGAGATGCATCACTCATCTCTCCAGCTTTGACCGGTGGAGTTTGTGACACCCTCTACCCCATACATATATGTACTAATAAAAGGAAAAAATCATAATTAATTAAAAAATTTAAAACACATTTAAAAAAATCATTTTAACACGGTAAAAGGCTCACATTCACTTTCTTTTACATCATATTCAAACTTGTTCAAATAAATAATAAAGTCATCTCAACTCTAACAAGGCCGTCTAAGACTTCATACAATTAATATAGAAACCTATACCCCAATGTCACATCCTATCAAAGCATTGTGTCTCGAAGTCCTTCAGCACAAGATTCCTTAAAGCAATTCACCTAGTCATCTGCTCCCCCGAACACAAAGTTCAAGATCATCACAGGATCCAAACACAAACAACACACAGGGAGTGAGTTATCACATTCCTAACTAATGGAGAGAAACAAGATAACATGTAGGTATAAATATCATATAAACAAAATAAAACTTATTTAAACATAGCTCACGTCATTTCACCATTTTGTCGCCCAACATCACATCACAACACAACACATCTCATTCATTTTCACAACATTCACGTACTCAAGGGTCAAAACACAATATCACCAAGTCAATCAATATCGATCAATACACAAGCGTTATGCAAAATCTACACTAAGACTCAATCCTATATGTAATGTGGTACCACGTTAGTGAAAAACCTCTTCAGGCGCCTAGGAGTACATGACAAGACAAACCGCACACTAGCAAGTCAGGTCACTCTCACTAGGTAAAATCATAGAAGACCAGTCAGGGTCATGCTGTTTTGCGAGAATGCTCCAACCATATGGGATCAACATAGGCTTAAAGGAGCACTCAAACCGGATGTAAATACCCCCAAATCCTACACTCTGAAGAGTCCGTCAGGGTCTCTCCCTCCTGATTCAGGTCCAAACAAGAAAACATTTTTGTACACAGACTCTATCTATGAACTGTACAAAACACACAACTCCTCAATTGTTCTCAAAATAGTTTTAACTCGTCGCCCTTTAAGGGTTTTAACATTAACTCGTCGCCCTTAAAGGGTCTCAGCATTAACTCGTTGCCCTTAAAGGGTTTTAACTCTTCCCCTTAAAAGGGTCTTATAGTCGTGTGATTGTACAATTCATAGTTCACAACTCAATGCACACAACATCTCAATGCACACATACATCTCAATCACATACATACTCAATTTATCATATACATTCGATCTCAATCACAATGGTATAATCTCAATTTAACACGTTATCACACCTCCTGAATCATATACACTTTACCTATGAACTATAGAATACACACAAGTATTCAATTGTTTTCAAAATTATTTTAACTCGTCGGGTTCCCACACTGGATCTCATCATAATATTCGTCATCCTTAAAGGATATTACAATTGTGTGATTGCACAGTTCATAGCTCACAACTCAATACATACATCTAAATACGCATTTATTTCATCATTCATCATAGGTTCAATTTATTACATACTCACAATTTGAATCACCATTTCACAATCTCAATATAACAATTTGTCCAAAAGGTTTATCACAACTTGGGGAGTATAACCCCTCAAATAATTTCACACAATTATATCAAAATTAATTAATCCAAATTATAGGTATAAAAAAGTGAAAACATCAATAACACTCAATTTTATCAACCAACTCGCATCAGAACATCAATATTGTATTTATAATCATAAAGGAAAAAAAATTATAATTCAATAAACATTCCAAAATAAACCCCAATTTAATCTTCTAAGGATCCCTATACATGTTCTCATTGAGACATCAACTGGTTCATCCAACATATATATATAATTCACAGTTATAATTATAAGGATAAAATAAAAAATTACAGAAATACCCCAAAACTCATTCTAATTGATATTCTAATGATTCCTACACATGTTCATTCTAACCCCAATTGCGATAAACTCATCCCTTACTTCTAAGCGGGCTCACATGTGCATTGTGACAACAATAGTGACATCCCTAATAGTTTCCAGAGATTCCTCAAGTTTTTCCTTTTATTACTCTGGTAGGGTTCCCAAACGTCAGAGAGAAGAAAGGATTGAGGCCTCCATTTTGTATTGCTTAGTGCGATTCATTTTTCTCTCTTCATAAACACTATTTTGTAAATCCCAACGGTGCAGGTGTGAGTAACTGAATCATAAACCACATATCAAAATTTCATGATAATCCAATGGTTAACAAGTCTAGGATCGTAGTTTTATTGAGACAGTTTTGGGTTTCTCCGGGAAAAGAAAAAGTTTCGGTAAAAAGGGTTTTTCTTTTAGCTCCGATGTATTTTCAAAATTTCCAACGGTGAGAATGTTTGGAATTGAGTTGCGAACCCGGTTCGCAAATTTCACAACGATCCAACGGTGAATGAGTCCAAGATCATTATTTTTCTGAA
The DNA here is from genome assembly GCF_000004515.6 of Glycine max. Taxonomy (NCBI): domain Eukaryota; kingdom Viridiplantae; phylum Streptophyta; class Magnoliopsida; order Fabales; family Fabaceae; genus Glycine; species Glycine max. The sequence continues at coordinate 14,618,344 of NC_038245.2, forward strand.
ACAGATTTGGTGATATGCAGGAAAATGAGAGGATTTTGAGAAGAGGAGAAGGGAAAACGAAAGTGAGAGGGAGAGGAGGCGTGGAGAGTATCGTCAATCTCAAAACTGACCTAAGATACCCCTATTTATAGTTAGGGTACTCATAGCCTATTATTTACTCTATTTATTTATTTTTATTATATTATAAAAAAAATTCTATTTTATTCCCTATCAAATGAATAAATAAAATACTTTTTTTTTTCTCTCAAACCATTATTTTAATTAATAAAATTATTTCTTCTTATTTATTTAATTACGAAAGCCTCATCAATTGTTATAAAAAATCAATTTATTTTAAATGAAAAATCTTTTTAATTTAGTTCACGAAAAATGAAATGTTACATAGTTCTTGCTAGTTCAACATTCATTTCCTTAGTAACTCTTGATAGGTTTGGCAGAAGAGTTCTTCTTGTCAATGGTGGAGTACAAATGATCACATGTCAGGTAAAAAAAAAGAAGTGAAAACTATCTCATTCAAACTCTAATCATGTCTAAAATATCCATGAAGGTGGGAAATAATGCTAGAAACCAAACCAAAACACCATTCTGTTTATATGATGCTCAACTTCAGAACTCATGTTTGATGATCTAAGGGGGGCATTTTATTAAAATATATCTTAGGATAGGGTCACTCTAAATAGTATGAAATATAAGGTGCAAATGGTAGAAAATAGATTCTTTCAATTTGCAAAGTGGTTATTTATCATAAAATGTTTACTATCTGAGAAGAGGTGCAGTCTACTATATCTTGCAGAGCAATTGATTTTTCTTTCATTTTTCTCATGAGCAGATTATAGTGGCCATTATTCTAGGGGTCAAGTTTGGAACAGACCAAGAATTGTCAAAAGACTTTTCAATTTTGGTGGTTGTGGTGATTTGCCTATTTGTTGTTGCGTTTGGATGGTCATGGGGCCTACTTGGGTAGACAGTTCCTAGTGAGATATTTCCATTGGAAATCCGGTCAGCTGGGCAGGGCATAACAGTTGCTGTAAACCTTTTCTTCACTTTCATAATTGCCTCGGCCTTCCTTGCTCTTCTCTGCTCATTCAAGTTTGGGATCTTTTTCTTCTTTGCTGGCTGGATTACCATCATGACCATATTTGTTTACCTTTTCCTACTTGAAACCAAAGGGATTCCCATTGAGGAGATGTCATTTATGTGGAGGAAGCACTGGTTCTGGAAAAGGATTTGCCTCCCAATTGATGGTAGTATCTGAGTTACTTGTTGACAGAGAAATGTTTTTAACTAGCATCCAGACTAGGAAAGTATACCCATGTTAATGATGTAATCAAGTAAAGTATAAAATTTATAATAAATAAACGGAGTTTAGTTTTTTTTATGCATAGAAATTGAAGACAGATACCAAAGATTTAATTCATGCCCTCTACTTAACCAAAAGTGATTGCAACTTGGAACATCATGTTCAGGCCTCCTCGAAGGTGTGTTGGTGCCATCTCTCACAAATAAAGTGAAATAGCCTTCAAAACAATCACCAGGAGGAGAATTTTTTCAACTTTCGAGGTATAATAACTAGATTATCTTCTAACTCAAACATTGACTGTTTCCATCACATTACTACCTTTCTATTCCTGTAAACTTTATAAACCCATGTTAACGTTTACATCATTATTCTTAACATTCACACCTTTCAAAGGTGGTCCTGAACTACAAGGTCCCTAATTAATCAACACATGGCATGTAATCAATGTTATTAACTTTTTTCCTAAAGCGAAAAACTTAAATACATGTTATATAAATATTGATTTGCACCATGAACACGTGGTGATTCTGAACTGCTTAATAATTTTTCGTAATCTAGAGGTATGCTTTAAACAGGGAGGAGTTGGTTTCTCCTTTTATATAAACATCCCAATTTATAACTGGCAGGAACCAAGAATTGACAAGAGAAATAAAATTTTTTATTTACTAGTAAGAAAAAATAAAAAATAGGAGAGGAAACCTGGTTTCCCCTTCACAATTGAGTTGAACCTTTTTCAGTTTCTCACAGCATGAGTTCTCAAGCATAAAAAAAAAATAACCAGTTAGTGTTCTCAAGCATATTGGAAAATTCACTATAGAGTTGGGGCTTCTTATTACCAACCTCTTATTCAGTGTTGCATATTTATGTGATAAGGAACAATTTGATTTGAAAAAGTTTTTTGGTTTCACTTTTATTTTAAAAAATATCACCTTATGTTCTCTTTATTGCTTGTTTCTAAAAGTTTGTATAAGAAATAGTGAACATTTTTTTATTGTTGTCATTTCTTTCCACTGTTTCTTATACAAACATTTGAAAATAAGAGACACAGAAAAAATAAGGTAACATTTTTATAATTAAAAATGAAAACAGAATATGGAAACAAAATACGGCTCCCCAAATATGAAAACAGAATATATTTTGTTTCAAGGCATTAAGGCATCCATAACCTATACAGTGAACATGAATCAACTCCTTTCTCACGCTGAAACAAACACACGAAAAAGCAATATATGCTTTCACTAGGAATCTAAATTATAAACGCAAAAGCAATATATGCTTTACCTAGGAATCTAATTTGACCCATCATCATTCACTAGTTTAAATAGCCAGAGAAAGTGACGAATTAGCATACCTACATTTTCTCTCTCTCTCTCTCTCGATTAATTGGGATTTGAAATCAAGAAAGCGCTTGCACTTCAAGTACCATTCAGCAAGCCACTGAAACGCTTAAGCAACAGAATTTTCAAACTCAATGTGAAACCATTGCAGTATCCACTTGCTTTGTATTCATAACTCAATCGCAAATAGCGTAGTGTAATTGGAATTCGTATCTTATTTTCTCGGGGCAAAAAAACCAAAGATTTAGCGAATTTAGCAATATCTGTAGTAAGTCCTTTGGCGAAGGCCAATTTAGGTTAGATACAAAAATTTAAAAAGCTTTTCATCTTAAGAAAACTTTGTAAATACAAAAATAGTACTGTAGAACAAGAATTCCATCCTAAAAAGCGCTTATATAAAAAATATTTTGTTTTTTCAAAATTTAAACAAACTGAACCAATATCAATTAACAATCCGCGAATTCAACATTAATGAAGTAGCCAGTAAATCGCTCCCAAACCATATTATGCATACAATGACCCAACTAACAAACTGAATACAAAATGCAGATAGTGTTGCTCACTCAAATCAACCGAAACAAGCATCAAGCTGTTTCTTTTGTATGTCTCTGGAAATTGGTATGTTTAATTTAGATACTAAATTTTGCATTAATCACCTGATAATTTGAGAATTCAATCAGTTCATTGCCAGAGAACAGCATCATACGTTCAATTCAAGTCATGCAGAGATATCTCAATTCTCATTCCATACACACAATAACCAAGAGAGGGTAGGGTATAATACTATAAATTTTATTGTAGAAATATACGGTTGACTTCAAGATAAAATGTGAAAGGAGAAAAGAGGTCAGGGATTTCAATTCCCCACTAACAAAAACTAAAAAAAGACAAAAATTTATTGCATTAAGTTTCAGAACTACACCAGTATATCAAAATGGCAAAACACATCCAAGAAACGAAACCCAACACAGCACCCACAAACACTCGCACACGTTTTTGTTTTTGTTTTTGTTTTTTTAAAAAAAAAATTCAAATACTAAATTGAAGTGGTAACGTGGTATTCTAAAAGAATACTATAGGAATACACAATTCGATATCATATTCTTGTCTTCAACAGCGACCTAAACCCTCCCTCAGGGGACCAAAAGTTGAACCCTGATCCACACAAGCTGCTTTCCCCTTTCGCTTTCGTAGGTTTCTTCATTCGCTCGCACCCAAACAAATCAAAATCATTCGCTCGTCGAGACCGTGCTATCAAATTAAACGATCAAGAAAGATCTCAACAGCCGCTCCTCCTCACGTGACTCTCACGTGCGTGCGATCAACACCGAAATCCAACAGCATAATCAATCAACCAATTCATCATCACCGCCTCAACGCGAGGAACCCAGGGACCGGAACGGAGCTCGGATCGGGGCCCAACCGGTTCGTGGATCCCAATACAAAATCGAAACCACCGTCGTCGTCGTCGAAAGAATTGGCGCGGCGGGGGTTCTCGGGGCTGAGCGTCTCGCCTCTCTTGAGGATCTTGACTTGGCCCATGACAAGGTTCGCGCAGGGGCCTTTCACCACCATGCCGGAGCGGTCGCCGTCGTGGAGCTTCCGCCGGCGAGTCTGGTAAGGGTTGGGGCTAGGGTTTGGGTTAGGGTTTCTTTGTGATCTGATGGAAGATGGAGTGAGGGACAAGACATCGTGGCTGCCTTGAAGACAATTGTGGGAGCGGAGAAGAAGAGAGGTTCGCATTAGAAGGAAACCAAGTTTTTCCTTGTAGAAAGAAAGAAAGAAACAGTTTGATGTTACGGGGAGTGGTGCACTACGGTGATGGGTATGGTATATAAAGGAAATGAGGGAGGATGGGATGCAGAGCCAACAAAATGGACGGTCCGGTTCGGACCGGCCCCCTTCATAAGGGAAAGTGTAAGGGTGTTGTTAGGTGCACCAGAAATATTGCTGGTACACCTAACAATTATATGAATGGACTATATTGCCCTTATAATAAAATATTTTAAAAAAGTTTCAGCCTTTCTGCGATTGTCGCTCATTGCTCAAGTTTTTTGATGTGTTTGTTGCGTCTACCGTTGAGGTTAGTAGTTTCTATCTCCCCTCCCATTTTATCTGCTAGTATAATGTAGTTTAGGGTGGTTTTATGGTAGGAGACTTCTCGCTTTTGGGTATGAGAAACCATAGGAGAGAGAGGTAGGAGACGAAGAGTTTTTGGAACACGGAAGAACATTCTTCCGTAGGTGTTTTTGTGTGAAAATCGTTTATACGGATGTTAGCCCATATTTTTGATGAGCTAAAAATATGCTCTAAATACGAATTTGGCCAGATTCTGTTCGAATCGAAGGGAAAGAAGAGTCTATTGAAAGGGATTCACAGTTTCAAGGAAATATTTACGAAGTATAAGGCTAAGATAAGAAAGAGGGCTTCGAATCATTGGTCGAATCGAGCTGGCGTATGGTCGAGTCGAAGTCGAGGCAGCAAGATTTCTGGACTTAGCGCAATTTCTGACAAAACTTTACAAAATCAGTTCGATTTCGAGCAATGTGGATAACCGTTCTAAGGAGCAGTTATGTGCATGCAAGGTGTACGTGGCAGGACACTTGGCATTAGGATAGTGTTCGACCGTTAGGGCAGTTTATTTTCGAATATCTATATATAGCAGTTTTTTAGTCAGATTTCAGGGTCGCAAATCATTTATACAAATCCTTATATACTCAAAGTACCCAGCGCAGAGAGAAACGAGTACGCAAGGAGAATGTATGTTTGTGAACCATTTTAAGTTTCTGTAAACTTTACATTTCGAATGCAATGCATTTTTCGTTTCACTTTAGAATTCCTGTCTTTTAAATGGTTCATTCGATCGAATGAACTCGTTGAGCCTTTTAATTCTGCAATTTATCTTCCCTTGTCAAGTTACTTTCAGCATTTCGATTCTGTCAAAGAATTTTCCTTTCTGCAAATTTCGAACCAGTGAATGTTTGTTGCAATGATGAACATTCAAAAGCTTTACATTTAAACGCAAATACACAAATGACATGCTCCTGAGATTCACTAGTTGATCTCGCAAGCAATTAACTTAGACTAGCGGTTGTTTACCAAATTCCAGTGTAAACAAATTGGCACGCCCAGTGGGACCGGTCAATTGTGTTTGGCTTTAAAAATTATTAGTAAAGTTTTGTTTAGAACAGTTGGTTTATTGCATTCTTAATTGTTTTGATCTTGTATGCATTTAAGAAGTGGGAAATCTGTTCCACACTTAACAGAATTCAAAACTCGTACAAGGATGGCTAGACCACCCCCAAGTAATCGAAACAATGACCTTCCAAATATGGAGGGGCAACCAACACAGACATCTGTCAGTAATGCCAATATAAATTCTGGTATAGGAGCAATTACTGACCAAACTGTTGGCACAATAAGTTCGACCGCTTCGACGGTTATGAATCAGACAGGGGTAACTTCTCCCATGACCAACATGACGTTGGCAAGTTCGATCACGTCAGCGTCTGCTCTTGCCCCATGGAATAACCCTAGTTTAGGGAATCCCAGTGGAAGTCCCTTTCGACCGCCTCAAAACCCTCTATATGGCATGCCTACATCTTTGATGGCAGGGTTGCAAAACTCTCAACCAAATATAGAGAATCTTAATATGTCCTCTCCATCAGGATCTGTAGCGGGCAATCAAGGTAGGGTAATTCCTCAACATTTAACCAGTACATCCGTTTTGTCACTCAGACAACAAATGGATGAAAGTAACCATGATATGGTTAACATGTTAACACAACAAATAGGAACTGTTATTAACCCCTTAATTCAAAATACAAATGACAGTTACCAAATGTTAACAAATCAAATAAGTCGAATTGCTGACTTTTTTGGGGCACCACCCATACAGCAACCACCAATTCGACAGATCCAAATACAGGCGCCTGTCCAAGAGATACAGATGCCTAACAACCCAGGGATGCAAATGGCTCAAGCACCACAACCAGTGGCACGCATAGAGCCACCAGTCCAACAGGTCGAACCAAACCCTGGTATAGTATTGGTAAATAGGAACCAAAATGCTGATGGAGTAATAGGGAATATTCAACAAAACCGTTTCGATAGGCAGAATAACCTGGCCCAAATGGTCGAAACGATTTTGGTGCAGAATGGTTTGAACTTAGGCTTACACAGGCCTAATTTTGTGTCTCCATTATCTGAGTATGTGTTGCAGACAGAATTACCAAGGGGTGTGAAAATCCCTAAGTTTACTAAGTTTGCAGGAGAGACAAATGAGTCCACTGTCGAACACATTGCTAGATATTTGGTCGAGGCAGGGGATTTGGCTAATAATGAAAATTTAAGAATGAAATTTTTCCCTAATTCCTTGACTAAAAATGCTTTTACATGGTTTACAACCCTTCCTCCTCATTCCATACATAATTGGAACCAATTGGAAAGGATTTTCCATGAGCAATTTTATATGGGACAGTCTAAGATCAGCCTTAAAGAGTTAGCCAGCGTTCGACGCAAGGCGCCTGAATCAATTGATGATTATTTGAACAGATTCAGACTCTTAAAGGCAAGGTGTTTCACCCAAGTCCCTGAACATGAATTAGTCGAAATGGCTGTTGGTGGCCTAGACTATTCGATTAGAAAGAAATTAGATACCCAGTATTTAAGGGATATGGCTCAATTGGCTGATAGAGTTCGACAACTCGAACGGTTGAAGGCTGAGAAAGCTAGAAATTCTAAGTTTCACAAGAGGGAAAAGGTTGCATATGTCGAAACCAATGATAGTGACCAGGAGTTCGATATTATTTATGAAGATATCGAAGACAATGAGGTTGATGTAGCCGAATTAAAACCTGGACCTCCTTATGTTTGTAAATTCCTTAAACCTTCCAATGGAAAAAACCCTGTTGAACCTAAAAATGATAAGTTTGTGTCTAAAACTTATACATTTGATATAACTAAATGTGATGAAATATTTGATTTATTAGTCACAGATGGCCAAATTGTTGTTCCTAAGGGCTTGAAAGTACCCCCAATCGAACAACAGAGGAAAAGGGGTTATTGTAAATTTCATAATTTCCTTGGCCATAAAACCTCACGTTGTGTTCTTTTCAGGGATTTGGTTCAAAAGGCTCTCGACGAAGGGAGGCTCAAATTTGGTGAGAAACCAAAGGTTGCTCAGGCAAATGCTGAAACATCCAAAGCTGTTGAAACTCTCTATGCAGAACCCCAAGAAATAATGATGGTCGAAACAATGGAGTTGTCTCAGGTGCAAGTTCAGGGCATATCTGAAGAGGATTACAACGAACAAATGAAGGTTGTGTATCCTCAGGCTGAGGAGGATTTAATTGATTTCTTGAACAGATGCAAACTCGAAAACAAGAGTGTGATGCTCTGCCCTCGCTGCAGTGCAGTATGTGATAGGGAGGCTACCGAGGGCCTCAAAAAATACCAAGTTGTTAACAAGGGGGCAATGCAGAACCAACGTTTCGATAAAGGCAAAAGAGTTATGGTGCAGTCGAACACTAATCAGAAGTCTGGTCGAAGGAATACCTTCGCCCCTCCTGGTTCAGTTCCGGTCGAAAAATGGATGCACCAGGGACTCATAAGGTTCAACAAAGGGATCATGGAAGTAGGTGGTTCGAGTGGAACGAAGCAAGTTGGCCCACAAGAGGCTAATAAGTACTCTTATAGGAACAATTACAGAGGAAAGAATCCTATGACGAGGACCCAATGGCGTAGGTTCCAGCGTCAGAAGAAATTGGCCCAACAGAATCCGCAAACGGGCCAGTATAAAGAAGTATCTAGGAGACCAGTAAAAGAGAGGCTCCTGCCTCCAGTGGATGAAGATAAGATGGAGGATGAGGATCTACTGGATTCTGAACCAGATTTTGATGTCATCTGTGTGGTATCTATCTTGCCATCTGAATATGATGTCCAATCTGAAGTTACTGAGATCGAAAACGAGTTCGATCATTTTGATATGGCTGACCCAAAGCCAGTATGTTACTATGTTATGAATAATGGCTGTGTGGAAGAGCAATTAGCTTATTTCGAAAAGCCAGATTTTCAGATGAAAAGTCATCTCAAACCTCTTTTCATCAGAGCAAAAGTTGAGAATGTTGGAATCAACAAAGTGCTCATTGATGGAGGAGCGGCTGTCAATTTAATGCCTCGATCTATGCTCTACAAGATCGGGAAACATGACACTGATCTATCTGCCCACAACATTGTGCTTTCGAATTATGAGGGTAAAACTGGCTATTCTTTGGGAGCCATTCAAGTAGATGTTGCTGTAGGCAGTATAGTTCGACCAACTCTATTCCTGGTGATACAGTCCAAGGCTAATTTTAACCTGCTATTAGGAAGGGAATGGATCCATGGAGTTGGGGCTGTGCCATCTACCCTTCACCAGAAAATCATTATCTGGAGGGAGGATGGAATTGTTGGAAATATAGAGGCGGATCAAAGCTTCTATAAGTCGGAGGTCGATAATGTTACTGCACAAACCTTTGACAAAAAGTTGGCTAACATAGCACCTTGTGGTGACAAGGAGGCTGTTGTCGAATCAAGTGACAATGTTATCCACTCTGTCAAACTCCATCCTACCTACGGGTTTATATGGGAGAGGGAGGAAATTGATGCTGTTCCCTCTGAAGATGGAGTTATTCCACCAACTGGGTGGAATATATATGAAGATTAATATGACTGAGGTCACTGCGTGGGCCAGAATTACGGCTTATATGGCCGAAAATAAACTAAATACGGCCTTTGAGGCTGAATCTCAACAAAATATGGCAGTTGAAGCCAAGATCGAAGATCATGAAAATAAAGAAACAAAGGATCGAAGACTGGATTGTATTTATGATGATGAGCCGCTGGGTTTTGAGAAAAATCCCATAAGTGAGGCGCCAAAGATGCAGGCTCAAGATCCTTTGGAAGAGGTCGACATTGGAGATGGCTCGATAAAAAGGCCAACCTATATCAGTGCCAATATCACCTCAAGTTTAAAAGAAAAGCTGGTGCCTCTTCTTAGAGAATTTAAAGACTGTTTTGCTTGGGATTACCACGAAATGCCTGGGTTAAGCAGAGAAATGGTCGAAATGAAATTACCGATTAAGGAAGGAAAAAGACCAGTAAAACAACTACCAAGAAGATTCGCACCAGAAATCATGTCCAAGATTAAGGAAGAGATCGAAAGGCTGCTGAGGTGTAAATTCATCAGGGCTGCCAGGTATGTCGAATGGTTAGCAAATATAGTCCCTGTTATTAAGAAGAATGGAACTCTTAGAGTATGCATAGATTTTAGGGATTTAAATAATGCTACACCTAAAGATGAGTATGCTATGCCAGTAGCGGAAATGTTGGTAGATTCGGCAGCTGGCTTCGAATTTTTAAGCATGTTAGATGGTTATTCTGGTTATAACCAAATATTTATTGCTGAAAGTGATGTGTCGAAAACAGCATTTCGATGCCCTGGTACTTTAGGCACTTATGAATGGGTGGTTATGCCCTTTGGGTTGAAAAATGCTGGGGCCACTTATCAAAGGGCCATGAATTCCATGTTTCATGATTTTATTGACACATTTATGCAAGTTTATATTGATGATATAATCATCAAATCCTCTTCAGAAGATAGCCATTTGGATTACCTTAGGCAATCTTTCGAACGAATGAGGAAACATGGATTAAAAATGAATCCATTAAAATGTGCTTTTTGCGTGCGTGCAGGAGACTTCCTTGGTTTTGTGGTGCATAAGAAAGGCATTGAGATAAATCAAAACAAGACAAAGGCTATTCTTGAGACGAAGCCTCCTTCGACCAAAAAACAGCTTCAGTCTTTGCTAGGAAAAATCAACTTCTTGAGGCGATTCATTTCGAATCTAAGTGGCAAAGTTCAAATTTTTTCGCCATTACTTCGACTCAAGAAAGATGAACCGTTCAAATGGAATGAAGAGCATCAAAAGGCTTTCGATGAAATTAAAGAATATCTGATCAAGCCTCCCGTGTTAATGCCTCCTAGTCGAAACAAGTCTATGAAGTTGTATATTGCTGCGTCTGATAAGACCATTGGTAGCATGTTGGCTCAGGAAGATGATGATGGCATAGAACATGCAATTTATTATCTTAGTCGTGTACTAAATGATGCAGAAGCTAGATATACTGCCATAGAAAAACTTTGTCTTTGTTTGTATTTCTCTTGTGCAAAACTTAAGCAATATATAAAGCCTGTTGATGTTTATGTGTATTCTCATTATGATATTATTAAGCACATGTTGTCAAAACCTATTTTACACAGTAGAATTGGAAAATGGGCTTTAGCATTAACAGAATATTCTTTAACGTACAAGCCTTTGAAATCTGTTAAGGGTCAAATTGTGGCAGATTTTATTGTAGATCACTCAGTGATCGAGATGCCGCAAGACTATGTCGATACAGAGCCTTGGATTTTGTATTTCGATGGATCGAAACATAAACATGGAACTGGAATTGGAGTTTTAATAATATCCCCCAATAAAGTTCCAACTAAGTTCAAATATAAAATCAAAGGGCTTTGTTCTAATAATGAGGCTGAGTATGAAGCTCTAATTACAGGCCTTGAAATTTTAATTAGCCTGGGGGCAAGAAATGTTAACATAAGGGGTGATTCAGAATTAGTATTGAAGCAATTAACACAAGAATACAAATGTGTTAATGAACACTTAACAAAATATTTTGTTATGGCGAGTTCTCTTCTGAATCATTTCGATTATATTAACATTGAGCATATACCTCGACAAGAAAACCAAGAAGCAAATGATTTAGCCCAAATAGCTTCAGGGTACAAAATGTCGAAGGAAAAGTTAACTCAGTTGATCGAAATAAAAGATAAACTGGAATTACCAGAGCCATTAAGCACTAAATTGCCAATGCCAAAACTTGTGGGGGCAAGTACACCACAAAATAATGAAGATGAAAGCATGGATGATCTCCAGGAAAAAATTCAAATTTTGGCCATTGACAATATGTTAGATAATGATTGGAGAAAGTCCATTATTGAATATTTGGAAAATCCAATAGGCAATGTGGCTCGAAAGGTCAAATATAGGGCTTTAAATTACGTGATTGTGGGAAATGATTTGTTTAAAAAGACTGCAGAAGGAGTGTTGCTGAAATGTCTAAGTGAATCAGAAGCATACTTGGCAGTTTCCCATGTTCACAGTGGGGCCTGTGGATCACATCAAGCAGGCCATAAAATGAAATGGCTTTTATTTCGACAAGGTTTGTATTGGCCTTCGATGTTAAAAGACTGCATAGAATTTGCTAAAGGTTGTCAGGAATGCCAAAAGCATGCAGGGATACAGCATGTACCTGCTAGTGAGTTACACTCCATAATCAAACCTTGGCCTTTCAGAGGATGGGCTTTGGACCTAATTGGTGAAATCAAGCCTGCCTCTTCTAAGAACCAGCGTTATATTATAGTTGGTATCGATTACTTTACAAAATGGATCGAAGCAGTCCCTTTGCCAAATGTTGATCAGGAAGCAGTAATTAGTTTCATTCAAAATTATATTATTTATAGGTATGGTATTCCTGAAACAATTACCACTGATCAAGGTTCAGTTTTTACTGGACGAAAAATGCAAGAATTTGCCAAAGAAACTGGCTTTCGATTATTAACCTCAACACCATATTACGCGCAAGCAAATGGTCAGGTCGAAGCAGCCAATAAAATTGTAATTAACTTGATTAAAAAACACATTGCCCAAAAGCCAAGAAATTGAAATAAAACGTTAGATCAAGTTCTATGGGCATGTAGAAATTCTCCTAAGGAATCAACTAATACTACCCTATTTCGACTGACTTATGGGCATGATGCTGTACTTCCGGTCGAAATACATTTGCAATCAGCCAGGGTACAAAAACAAATGGACATTCCAATCGACCATTATTGGAAAATGATGTCAGATGAGTTGGTTGATTTAGATGAGGAGAGATTAAGAGCATTAGAGGTTTTGACTAAACAAAAAGAAAGAGTTGCTAAAGCTTATAATAAGAAAGTGAAGTAAAAAACTTTTAATATTGGAGATTTGGTTTGGAAGGTTATCCTGCCCATGGATAGTAAGGATCGAGCCTTAGGCAAATGGTCCCCAAATTGGGAAGGACCGTTCAAAATAATTCAGATCTATTCGAATGGTGCTTATGAGTTAGAGGAGCTAACCCCTCAGAAACGTACTTTGAGCATAAATGGTAAGTATTTGAAAAAATATAAACCAACACTGCTCGAAGTTAAAATAAGCATAGAATGAGAGAAATACTGGAAACATAGAAATGGCGATAACAGTAAATTGCCACAAAAGGGCCTGTGTCAGTATTACATCAAAAGTAGAATCGAAATACAGAATTCGAAATAAAGAAATTATAAGTTCTACTAATGCATGACTAAGTCCTCATATAGTTTCTTCAAGGTGGCCATCTCTTTGCTCAAGACCTGGTCAGCACTCTCCATAACTCTCGCCTCATCTGCTACAGCTTGAGATGCGCTAAAGGCCTTCAGGCCTTCCCTCCCTTTTTCAGCAACCAGTTTCTGAATCGAGTTAGCGGCCTTCTCCTGAAGTTCTTGGCGTTTTGCCTGCTCTGTCACAATTTTTTGCCTTAGATCATCGACCTGAGACAGCAAATCCGTAATAGTTGCTTCCCAGGAGGAGATGTTATCATCGCAGGCTTTGACCTCAGAAGATCCTTCTTTTGCCTCTTTGGTGAGACGTTCGACTTCACGTTGAGCCGCTCGGGCTTTCTCGAGCAGAAGGATATGGGCCTGTTTCTGGGCATCGAGTCTGGCGCCATTTTCGCATTTTTTCTGCACAGTACTTGCAAATTGATCGATAATGGACTCGATTTGGATAACTTTGCCCAGAATCTCATCAGAAGTAAGGGGGTTGTGCAGTTTCTTCAAAAAGTTCAGGTGCCCAAAAGCAGCAGAGGGGTTCTCTTCAATGGATTTAAGTACGTCTTCCCGTGCGTATTCCATAGATAACTTCAGGAGCAGGCAATCTTGGCGTACTGAAGAATTTATTTCGGCATCAGATGAGGACGAAGCACCAGGATTCTTTTCACTTGAGGTGTTGGCTTGACTGGTGTTCAGCAGGAGTCGAAGGGCTGCAGCAGGGTCTTCGTCTTGCATTTGAATGAATGTATCTTCTGCGATCCCTATGCTAGCGGAAAGCTTAGATGTCGAAGACGCCGGGTAAATGTCCGAACCACCAGCTTCAGCCTCTTCTATGGGCTCTTCATCGAAAAAGTTTTCTTCGGATGAACTTTTCTGACTCGATCCATGAGGACTGCTGGGTCCAATGCCTTGACCTTCACCCTGTTCCTCAACATTCACTGCATCCGTCTCAGGAGCGGGAGATGTTCGAGCATGCGAGGGTATTTCTTCTACAGAAACATTTTGTTGTACCTGATTCGAATTATCATGGAAAAAGGGTTAACAAATAGTTTCGTATAAGCTATGATTTAAAAACACATTAAGAGGATGATACCTCGACGACAGATTGTTCTCGGGGTGAGTTCGGTCGATCGACAGGGTTGCCCATCTCAGCAATAGAAGGAGTAGCCTCTACTTCAGTGCCATCAATGTTGGTCGAAGGTGGTTGGACGTCAACAGGTTGATTATTACCTTGTTCTTTTGAGGACTTGGTCTTTTTCTTTTTCTTCTTAATTGACTCACCACCCTCGACAGCCACAGGAGGTTCAGGCTCGACCTGCTTTACCTTCTTTTTCTTCTTAGGCATTTGAGCCTGGGAATTGCCTGCCTCTGTTTGTTCAGTAGACTTGGTCGAAGTCGAAGGAAATTTTCTTTTTCTTATGAGTGGTCTTTCCTCCTCTTCCTGCATTACGAGGGTAAAGAATTGTCAGAATATAGACTTGAAAGAGAGTTATAATATTGACATTAGGAATAAAAACTTGCATCTTTCTCTTCGTCTAATTCGACGACCGCATGCTTCGAGCGTTTTGAAGTAGTGGTAGTTTCAGTGCTATCATCTTTCTTTTGACTCTGAAAAATAAAGAAATATGAGGCAAGACGTTAAGAGTAAAAAGATAAGTTCAGAAGAGTTACCTTCTCTTCTTGTTTCCCTTCTTGGATCTTCACCCCAGTGGGTTTCTTGGGTCTCACATCAGTTCGAGACGTTTCAGCACTTTTCTTCGTCATGATTGTTTTGCCTGAAAGTAAGAATATTAGAAAAGGCAAAAATACATATCAATTTAGAAAGTCAAAAGTAATTTAGTACCTCGAGCTTGAAGGTTTGAGCGGATATTCTCGACCGTTGGTTGTGTAAAACCACTCTCAAGTCTGGAGATCATGATAGTAGTGTCTCCAACTGAACGGGTCGAATAATATTTCTCCCACCAGGTAACAAACCCCATGGTGCAGAAGTGGGAATGGTTGAACTCAAAAGGATGCAAGTTATAGTTTTCATCAAGAGAAATCTTCAAAAACTTCTTGAAAGTTTTTTCCGAAAGATTGGCCCCTCTTATAACATCTCGAGGATCTTCGAACAAGCTTTTAGGACGGATTTGCGAGAGGCCAAATTGTCTTGAAACCAAATTAGGCTGGTATCCAACCAAGCCTAAATAGTTCGATTGAACACCTGTACGACAAGACAGGATCTGTGGATTCAAGTAAAATGACCATATTTCGTTCACTTCTTCTTCATTGTCCGGATCGACAGCAGGAAAATAGTCAGTAAACCAGGCCGGGCCAACCTCTCGACTAATGAATGGAGCATGTTGGTGAAGAAACTTGTCAAAGCTCAGAAAAATCCTCATGTACTTTAGGAACAGCTTTTGTGGGTTTTGATCTAAGGTCTTGGGTGTTAATCAAAGTGCTCTCTGGCCTTCGATCGAGCGATTCGCAACTTCTTCAGCATAATCTTGTGGGATTATTAATCCCATTTCTTGTTCGAAAGTGGCATTAAGCCACAATTGGAGAAGCCACATAGGCCCGGATACTAAGAAGGAAGACCCATCCTTCGATTTCTTCAGATCATCGCATGCCTCACCAAGCGATTCGTATAGCACTGCTAACAAGAGGCGTCCAAATCCAAAGTTCTGACCTTCATGAATTTGTAATGCCATTGGAATAAATCTTTTGGCTACTTGCAAGGATTTTGTGCAAAAGACATAGTGAGATAGCCATAGGGTCAAGAAGGCTACGTGCTCTTCATCAGAGACTTCCTCTTCGATCGATCCTTTGTGTTCAGCTATATATTTGGAAAAGGTGTTCTCCTTATATACTAGCTTGATATTATCACTAGATTTAGTGGGATCATAAGTTTCTCCGTTAGGCCTAAGGCCTGTAAGGGCGGCTACGTCTAAGAGAGTGGGGGTCATCATACCACATTTAAACTAAAAGGTGTTGGTAGAAGACTCGAAAAAGTGCATAGCTGCTATCAGCATTTCTGGTCGATATTCAGGACCAGATCGAGAAAATTGGATCAAATCAAAGATGCCGTATGTCTTCCAGAAATCCTCATACGCTTGTTCGACTCGATCAAGCCAAGGTAGGTAATCCCTATGGGCTATTGACGGGGCGGATCGAAAGAGTTTGTTGGGTTTGCTTAAACAATTAAAGTTGTAGGGCTCACTATCAAAAATCCTAGGTTCGCAAGTTGGGTAGCAGGGAAATACCTTGTTCATTGCACTCGAAAGTGATTCTTGGTCTGGCAGGGGTCCACAGAAAGCGTAAACTGTTCTTTCCACTGCGAAAGGGATCATCACCTCCGATTCCCAGGTTTCTGTGTGTTCGGCGTCACCATGTGGTTCTGGAACCACCTTTTCTCCATCAGTCCTGACTGTAAAACGATGCCATTTCCCAGCAAACGGAACTGCTTGTCCTTGCGACATTGTAAGAAATCTGAAAAGGGATGATTTCCTCGCGAAGGGTTTGGTAGTTGTTGGAATCAGTGAGTGAAAGCTTGGGTTCACGAAGAACAGTGGTGAAGTTCGGAAATGCGGTGAGTTTGATGATGAAAGAAATAACAAGTATCTGAGAATAAGAAGGTTTCGCCGGAAATAATGGAAGCAAAGAAGAAGAAAAGGTTTCGGAGATACAACAGAAGAAGAAGGGTTTTGGAAGCAGAGAAGCTGAGGGGTTTTCTGGAGTTTCTGGCGCTATTTATGGGGTTTCATTTTAAAAAAGGAAAAACAATATAATAAGAATCAAGGGTCAGAAATCAATCACATCAGATTTCCCTTCCGACTCCCCAGCGTGACACGTGTCCCACTCTGCCTAGAAAAGTGGAATTAATGATGGGAAGTGGGAGATCGAGGCGACGGTTACCAGTAACGTGCTATCATGTCGCCGTTTCAGGAAAACTGGTAGAAGAAGAGAAAAAACGTCAACTTCTCATCTTCTTTCGATCTCGAATCGAAGCAGACATTTTTTGGGGGCAATTTGTTAGCCCATATTTTTGATGAGCTAAAAATATGGGGGCAATTTGTTAGCCCATATTTTTGATGAGCTAAAAATATGCTCTAAATACGAATTTGGCCAGATTCTGTTCGAATCGAAGAGAAAGAAGAGGTGATTGAAAGGGATTCACGGGATCAAAGAAGTATTTATAAAGTATAAGGCTAAGACAAGAAAGAGGGCTTCGAACCATTGGGCGATTCGAACTGGTGTATGGTCGAGTCGAAGTCGAGGCAGCAAGAGTTCTGGACTTAGCGCAATTTCTGACAAAACTTCACAAAATCAGTTCGATTTCGAGTAATGTGGATAACCGTTCTAAGGAGCAGTTATATGCATGCAAGGTATACGTAGCAGGACACTTGGCATTAGGATAGTGTTCGACCGTTAGGGCAGTTTATTTTCGAATATCTATATATAGCAGTTTTTTAGTCAGATTTCAGGGTCGCAAATCATTTATACAAATCCTTATATACTCAAAGTACCCAGCGCAGAGAGAAACGAGTACGCAAGGAGAATGTATGTTTGTGAACCATTTTAAGTTTCTGTAAACTTTACATTTCGAATGCAATGCATTTTTCGTTTCACTTTAGAATTCCTGTCTTTTAAATGGTTCATTCGATCGAATGAACTCGTTGAGCCTTTTAATTCTGCAATTTATCTTCCCTTGTCAAGTTACTTTCAGCATTTCGATTCTGTCAAAGAATTTTCCTTTCTGCAAATTTCGAACCAGTGAATGTTTGTTGCAATGATGAACATTCAAAAGCTTTACATTTAAACGCAAATACACAAATGACATGCTCCTGAGATTCACTAGTTGATCTCGCAAGCAATTAACTTAGACTAGCGGTTGTTTACCAAATTCCAGTGTAAACAACGGAAGAACGTTCTTCCATATGAACTCACGGAAGAACCTTCTTATTTTTTTGTTGTTTGGAATCTGATTTTTCACATGCTATGATTGTACATGTCTTGATGTATCTACTTGATTGCATTTTCTTTGTAGCAATGTTATTTTGAATGTTTAGTTGTGTCTGAGTGATTTATGTGACATCCTGGAAATTTCTACCCAGAATTTTTGTAAACGGTGCATTTGAATGGTTATATATATATGAGTATTATTCAGTGTATGTATATATGTATATACTCCTGGTAGAAGTAAGTATATTGGGGGAAAAGATAAGAGGGTTAGGCTAATTAACGAAGAGAAATCCATAACTTGATGGTTATGGGTTAACTCTCAATTAATTAGTCTAAAAAAATCATCGTTTTGCGTGTAACTTCAAATTTAACAAAACCAACCTCTGAACCACGCTCGGGGTTTCATTCTAAGCGTTTTGATATATATATATATATATATATATATATATTGCCTACTTTCGAAAACTGGCCCCGACGGGTGCAGAGAAACGTGAGGGACTGGAACCAGAGAAATGGCACGCAAACCAAGGTAGGATTTTAGCGTTTCAAAGGTCAGATTTTTCTTTTCTTCTTGTGACTGTGCATGAGTCACATCAAGAGAAGAAGGTGGGCCCTTTCTGCTCCACTCAAATGGAGACATGTGGCATAGCTTAAAATAAAATAATAAGAAAAGAGAAAAGCTTTTTTTTTTTTAAAACCAAAAAGCAACACTCTCTCTCCTCACTCAGCCCCAAAATTTCAGAAGCCTTTCTCCCTCTCTCTCTCACGTTGCCATTCTCTTCTTCTTCCTCCACCATTGAAGCTCCAACAAAGCTCCAACTTTTGGTAGGCATTTCTGCTCCAAATCGCGAAAGGAAGGCATTTTCGGAGTCGTGAAGCGCATCTCTACGTGTGGGACTTCGAAATTTCAGGTTTGGGTAGACTTCTCACCTAAATTTTCGTGGGTATGGGGCTTTGGGAGATATGATGGGTAGTTTTACTAGGTTTATGCTTTATGATAGTTATTTGTGAAGAGATTTGATGAAACCATGTTAAACTTGTCATGTTTGGTGTGAGTCAAGCTTACCCATTCTAGTTTAGGGTTTTTATAATGATGCTTGTGATGTTTATGTGCTGAAATTGCTTATGGAAAACTGCTAGGGATGAAGGGTAGAGTTAACCTAGGGTTAGAAAGTGAGAATGTAGTGTTATGAGTAGAAAAAGAGTGAGGCTTTGAGAGTTGGAAGGCTAAAATTGGATTTAGTGGTGAATGGAGGTTAAAGTGAGTAAATCCTAGTTTGAAATGTCATTTAGGACTTATGAGAAAGCTTGGACTGTGCAAGAGAGAAAAACAAATGACCAAAGTGAAGGAAAAAGTCATTCCTAGGGTAAAATTGGGTGTTGAGGAGTCAAATTTTGATTCGGTGGAATTTGAGCGTAAAATCAGTTTGAGCAAGTTTAGATCGATGTTATAGACTTGTGTGAGGTGAGAGTTTACTCTAAATTTACCCCATTCTCATTTTCACTTCTCAAACCTTGAAAATCCACTAAATTGAGGGGTTTTAGATGCCTAGATTTTGAGTTGCTTTGGTCTGAATCTTGTCCTTGGTTTAGACATGATTGATACATGATTTGGGACTTGTAGGATTCAATTTGGGCAAAATTGGATGAGGGAAAGTGTGATTTCGAAAATCTGCACTTTATGCAGAATTTTGCTGTCAAATAGGTGCAGCAGAATTTTGGCTTTGTGCATAAAATGTTGTGTATTTGATGGTTGTGGAAAGAGTAGTACAGATTGGGTTCTGGACGGTTTGTAGCAGATCCCAACGGTCATAATGTAGATTTATGTGCTAGAAACTTCCAGTAAAATTTTCGAGTCGATCCAACGGTTAACAAATAGGAACGAAGAGAATATTACTGGGGTATTTGAGTGTGAAAAGCTCTGATATTGGTTTGTGTTTTGGGCAGAGTTTTCTGCCTCTGCCCTGTTTTCTTGGCTGTGTTAGTTCATGATGCTTGGATGTTGAATTACTTGGATGTTGTGGAAGCCCTCCTAGCTTCCTGATCTCGTTTTCAAGCCTGGTAATCGATTACCAGAGGCCATCTTAGCCTCCTGTCTTCATTTTTCAGCCTTGTAATCGATTACGCACCCTTGGTAATCGATTACCAGAGGCCATATCCCATATATCAATCAAAGTTCACAGCTGGCCAACCACCACACAAGCCTCCTTGCTTTGTGGTCTTTGTTCCTTTTATCTATTGACTGCCAGGAGCTCGCCTGTTTAGGTACATCACAGGTTCTCACTGACTGACTATGCCCGGGTTGGGTCGGGATTGGTCAAGCTTGGTTTTGGGCAATAGCATCCCACCTGACGTCCCCAAGGTCTCCTCACCCCCGCGACATATCTCCAGGTACCACTCTGTGGTCAACGAATAAAAGCAGGAAGTCTCACCCTTCTACACTTCCTCATTTCAAGCTTGTAGGATTATGGGGTACCCATCACATGTGGTACTAGGTGGCGGTCGAGCGATGGTGCAAAACGATTCTCCACATCCACAAATCACGTATAACCCACCATCCCCTGTTGCCCACCTCCAACTGAGCTCACGTAGTCCCACGTAGCCCTTATCCTCGTTCCTCTCAACACCAGGTCCTCATCAATCCTCCCAAGCTTCCACAACATCCAGGTAATTCCACATCCAATCATCATGGACTAACAAAACCAAGCAAAACAGGGCAAAGGTAGAAAACTCTGCCCAAAACACAACTCAAAATCACAGCTTTTCACATACAAATACCCCAGTAACGTTTCATTCGTTCCATTTCGTTAACCGTTGGATCGACTCGAAAATTTTACTGGAAGTCTCTAGTACATAAGTCTACATTTTGACCGTTGGGATCTACTA
>NC_038245.2:14639339-14652399 GCF_000004515.6 Glycine max
TTTTCTGCACTTATACAAAATTCTGCTGCACATTTCAACAGCAAAATTCTGCATAAAGTGCAGATTTCGAAAACCACTCTTTCCCTCATCCAATTTTGCCCAAATTGAATCCTACAAGTCCCAAATCATGTACCAATCATGTCTAAACCAAGGACAAGCTTCAGACCAAAGCAACACAAAATCTAGGCATCCAAAACCCCTCAATTTAATGGATTTTCAAGGTTTGAGAAGTGAAATTGAGAATGGGGTAAATTTGGAGCAAACTCTCACCTCACACAAGTCTATAACATCAATTTAAACTTGCTCAAACTGGATTTACACCTAAAATTCCACCGAATCAATATTTGACTCCTCAATACCCAATTTTACCCTAGAAAGGGCTCTTTGTTCACTTTGGTCATTTGTCTTTCTCTCTAGCACAGCCCAAACTTTCTCATAAGTCCTAAATGACATTTCAAGCTAGGATTAACTCACTTTAACCTCCAAATACCACTAAATCCAGATTTGGCCTTCCAACTCTCAAAAACTCACTCTTTTCCACTCATAACACCATATTCTCACTTTCTAACCCTAGGTTAACTCTACCCTTCCCTTCATCTCTAACAGTTTTCCATAAGCAATGTCAGCACATAAACATGACAAGCATCATCATAAAAACCCTAAAACTTAATGGGTAAGCTTAACTCATCCAAACATGGCAAGTTCAACATGCTTTCAACAAATTTCTTCACAAATAACTATAATGAAGCAGAAACCTAGTAAAACTACCCATCATATCTCCCAAAACCCAATACCCACGAAAATCAAGTGAGAAAGAAGTCTACCCAAACCTGAAATTTCGAGGTCCCACACGTAGAGATGCGCTTCACAACTCCGAAAATGCCTTCCTTTCGCGATTTGGAGCAGAAATGGGTACCAAAGGTTGGAGCTTTAATGGAGTTTCAATGGAGGATGAAGAAGAAAGAAAAAGCAACGTGAGGGAGAGGGAGAAAGCTTCTGAAATGTGGGCTGAGTGAGGAGAGAGAGAGTTGCTTTTTGGTTTAAAAGGCTTTTTCTCTTTTCTATTATTTTATTTTAAGTTATGCCACATGTCTCCATTTGAGTGGAGCAAAAGGGCCCACTTTTTCTCTTGATGTGACTCATGCTCAGCCACATGAAGAGAAAAATCTGACCTTTTGAAATGCCAAAATCCTGCCTCGGTTTGCGTGTCGTTCCTCTGGTTCTAGTCCCTCACGTTTCTTTGTGCCCGTCGGGGCCAGTTTTCGAAAGTAGGCAATATATATATCAAAACGCTCAGAATAAAGCCCCGAGCGTGGTTCAGAGGTTGGTTTTGTTAAATTTTAAGTTGCACGCAAAATGATGATTTCAGACTAATTAATTGAGAGTTAATCCATAACCATCCAGTCATGGATTTCTCTTCGTTAATTAGCCTAACCCGCGTATCTTGCCCCCACTATTCCTACTTCTACCAGGAACATATATGCTTGTACACTGAATAATACTTATATATATATATATATATATATATATATATATATATATATATATATATAATCATTCAAAATGCACCGTTTACAAAAATTCCGGGTAGAATTTCCAGGATGTCACAATACTCCCACCCTTTTAGGAATTTCGTCCCCGAAATTAACTACTCTACGAATAAACTTGGGTACAATTCTCTCATTCTATCCTCCAACTCCCATGTTGAATCACCCTCATCGGTTCCCCACTGCACCTTCACCAACGCGATCTCCTTTCCTCTTAGTGACTTCATCCTTCGATCAGTGATCTTCTGAGGTTGTGCTTTATAGGTGAGGTTATCTTTCACATGTACCTCGTCCACTGCAAGTATATGTGATGGATCTGGGTTGTACCGTCTCAGTTGAGAGACATGAAACACAGGATGCAAATTCGATAAACTCGAAGTTAAGGCGATATGATAAGCTACAGGCCCAACCTTCTTCAAAATCTGATACGGACCTAGATACTTGGGCGTCAACTTCCTAGATTTGAGAGCTCTTTCGACTCCGGTTACAGGAGAAACCTTCAAAAACACATGTTCTCCTTCCTGAAAATCTAGTGGCTTCCTCCTTCTATCATAATAGCTCTTCTGCCTATCCTGAGATGCTTTTATCTTCTCTCGAATCAATTTCACTTGTTCGTTAATCTGTTGTAGCATTTCAGGTCCAAGAAGTACTGCTTCTCCATCATCATACCAACAAATAGGAGTTTTGCACTTTCGTCCATATAGAGCTTCAAAAGGAGCCATACCTATACTGGCTTGGTAGCTATTGTTGTAAGTAAATTCAATCAATGGCAAACAATCCATCCAGCTACCTTGTTGCTCTATAATACACGCCCGAAGTAGATCTTCTAGAGTCTGAATGGTTCGTTCGGTCTGACCATATGTTTGAGGATGATAAGCTGAACTAAGCTTCAGCTTTGTCCCCAAGGCCTCATGTAGACTTGTCCAAAATCGCGAAGTAAACCTCGGATCCCTGTCGGATACAATACTGGAAGGAATTCCATGCAACCTTACTACTTCTTTGATATACAACTCCACTAGCTTCTCCATTCTATACTTCATATTCACTGGAATAAAATGAGCAGATTTGGTAAGTCGATCTACTATGACCCACACAGCATCATGTCCACGACTAGTCTTAGGTAAACTAGATACAAAATCCATAGATATGCTCTCCCATTTCCATTTCGGAATTTCCAATGGCTTCAATTCTCCTGATGGTCGCTGGTGCTCAGCCTTAGCCTTTTGACATGTCAAACACCTCACTACATATTCAGCTACATCTTTCTTCATGCCATGCCACCAAAAACTTCTCTTCAAATCTTGGTACATCTTAGTCATTCCTGGATGGAAACTAAGACGAATTTTATGCGCTTCTTCCAAGATCTTAACTCTCAAATCATCTAAAGATGACACACATATCCTCCCCTTGAATCTAATTAATCCGGTTGTGTCCTTCTTAAACTCCACATCCTTATCTCCCATTACATCTAACACCTTGCCTTGCAAAAACGGGTCATCCTCTTAAGCCTCGCGTATGTGATCTACGAATTCATTAGTGATCTGCAACGCTCCCACAAATAAGCTCTTGGGTCGCATCTCGATTGCTAGATTCAGATCTCGGAATTCCTCTATCAATCTCTGCTCCAAACTTATCATAGTCACAACATGTAAGGACTTTCGACTTAGCGCATCGGCTACTACATTAGCCTTTCCGGGATGGCAGGAAAGACCAAAATCATAGTCCTTGAGGAACTCCATCCATCTTCGTTGCCTCATATTGAGTTCCTTCTGATCGAACAAGTATTTGAGACTCTTGTGGTCACTGAAAACTTCAAAATGAGTACCGTATAAATAATGCCTCCAAATCTTTAAAGCAAAGACCACCGCTGCTAGTTCCAAGTCATGGGTCGGATAGTTAACTTCATGAGGACGTAATTGACGTGAAGCATAAGCCACTACTCTTCCCTCTTGCATCAACACACACCCCAAACCTTGCCCGCTTGCATCGCAATACACTTCAAATGGTCTCTTAGGGTCGGGCAAAATTAACATTGGAGCTGTTGTTAACCACCTCTTCAACTCTTGGAAACTTTGATCACATTTCTCATTCCAGACAAACTTCTCGTTCTTACGAGTCAACTTAGTTAGGGGCAATGCCAATTTAGAAAATCCCTCAATGAATTTTCTATAATAGCCAGCCAACCCCAAGAAGCTTCGAACTTCCGTTGGAGTTGTCGGTTGTTACCACTCCATAACCAACTCCACCTTGTTCGGATCCATCGCAACCCCGTCCTTAGAAATCACGTGCCCTAAGAACTGTACTTCCTCCAACCAAAATTCACATTTCGACAATTTGGCGAACAACTTCCTATCCCTCAGGATATGCAGCACAATCCTCAAGTGCTTCTCATGCTCCTCCTTATTCCTTGAATACACTAGGATATCATCAATGAACACAACCACGAACTGATCCAAGTAATCATGGAATATACGGTTCATATAGTCCATGAAAATAGCCGGAGCATTAGTCACTCCAAATGGCATAACTAAATACTCGTAGTGCCCATACCGAGTCCGAAACGCAGTCTTTGGGATATCTTCCTTCTTAACTCGAATTTGATGATACCCCGATCGCAGATCGATCTTCGAAAATACCGTCGCTCCCCTCAATTGGTCAATCAATTCATCTATCCTTGGTAGAGGATATTTGTTCTTGATAGTGACCTTGTTTAACTGCCGGTAGTCTACACACATTCTCATACTTCCATCCTTCTTTTTAACCAATAAGACCGGCGCTCCCCACGGTGATGCACTTGGGAGAACAAATTGTTTGCTTAAAAGATCTTTCACTTGTGCCTTCACCTCTGCTAGTTCTACCGGAGACATCCTATAAGGTGCGATCGACACTGGATTCGCCCCAGGCACCAAGTCAATAATGAATTCCACTTGTCTCTCAGGTGGTAATTCACAAACGTCGTCAGGAAAAACTTCTGGAAATTCTGACACCACCGGTATACTACTAACTTCAGTGCCCTCTTCCACATTCATAGAGAACAACACCATGTAAGTTCGAACATCCCCCGCTCCATCGTTGGTCGCATCCCTTTTCGATGGTTCATTTGGAACTACAACTCCACCAAACACTAGCATCTTCTCCTTGCAGTCTAGAAAGATATGGTTAGTAGATAACCAATCCATCCCTAAGATCACATCTAGATGAGCTAAAGGTAGGCAAATCAAATCCGCCGTAAAAGATCGACCGTCAACAATTATAGGACACTTCAAACACACCCGAGAGGTGGTTACAGGCTCGTTAGTCAGAGTAGACACCACCATATCATATGGTAACTCCGTCGCACATAACCCCAACCTCTCCACACATGCATGAGATATGAAAGAATGCATGGCACCCGAATCATAAAGTACATCTAGTAGTTTATCAACAATCAAACACTTACCCCGTATCAAATCATCGGAGGCAGCCGCTTCTGAGCCACTCATAGCAAATACCCGGGAGGGTACTTTTGGTCTTCCACCACTAGTGTTGTTGTTGCTAACATTACCGCTCCTTGTGGAATTAGCGGGTCCACGATTGACGGTGTTGGAATTGGCGGTTACCGTCGGTCTCCCGGTCACCCTACATTCTCGAGCATAGTGGCCCACCTTGCCACAAACATAACAACGGTTCTCCTGTGTCTGCGGGAGCTGTGGGCAATTCCTCTTAAGATGCGGTCCCCCACATTGAAAACACTGTACCCCAGTCCCCCTTGACTGGCTCATATTGGAGGTAGCCATAGGTTGTTTCCCCTTGTTGCTAGCATACGGCTTCATCCTCTTATTACTATTTCCTCTAAAAGGATGGTTTCTCTGTGGTCCTCCATCGCCTCTAGCTTGCCTCTCCTTCATCTTGTCCTAAAAAATCCTACACTTTGTCACCAGCTGATTAAAATCCGTGATCTGCATATAACTAACCGCCTGTTGAATCTCCAAGCGAAGCCCATTCTCAAACTGAGCATATAAATCTTCCTCATTCCGAGCATCTTGGTATTGAGGCCAATACTGCAGAAGCTCATTAAACTTGGCCGTGTACTCCCCAACAGACATGCTTCCCTGTTTCAAATCCAGAAATTCCCTCGCCTTCCGCTTCCTGAGATCTCGTGGAAAGTAATTTTCCAGAAATTTGTCCTTGAAGGCATTCCAAGGAATCACGCCTCCAGGTTCAACAAATGAAGGCTTCACAAACTTCCACCAATTCTCGGCCTCTCCTTGGAGCATAAATGTTGCATAAGGAACCTTATGCTCCTCGAGGCAACCCATCGCCTTGAAAATCTTCTCCGTCTCAGCTAACCACAACCTAGCACCTTTCGAATCATAGTATCCACTGAACTTTGGCGGGTGGTTCTTACGGAAAGCCATGTGTCCCGTATACTCCGCCAGCTCCACATCACGCTCCTGCACCAGAGTTTCCAGCACAACTGTGATGCGGTCGAGGACATCACGATTCTGATCCCTACCACGCCTTGCCATACCTATCCTGTAGGGAAACTATTAGTATCCAAGAAATCCTACTGAGAGAGTGTACCACACAGGCTATGACAGTTACAACAATATCCTTCTCTCTATACATACATATACACACAACAATTCTACTGAATCAATCACACGTTCATGCTCAAGGCAAAAGGTAGGAATACACACAATGTGTGACTTAACGTCACTCCCCGAAACCTACTTCCAAGTTTTAGAGATACACAACATTCACACAGCAAGACCATAAATAGGTTCACTAGAATCCAACTTTTGCTCTGATACCACCAATTGTGACGTCCCCAAAATAATGACTGGTTTAATAGTAATGATTTAAATAACAAAAACCATGGTAAATTTTTTTTTCTTCCTTTTTCTTTTTCATTTCTTTCTCTTTTCACAATAATTATGTCCAGAAGGAAAATCATCACTATAGAGTCCTGAATGGCCAGTTCACAACTCTATTCGGAGTCATTTCTTTCTGATCACTCATAACCTCTAAATATTTTGCTTTTTCAAAAGGAAAGGTATGCCAGCCATTACTTTAGGTCGTCACGTGAAAATAATAAAATAAAATACGGTCGATAAACTCTTTTGCAAATAAAGTTCGCTAATGCTTTCTTTTCAAATAACAGATTAAACATAAGTACATTCATCATTTAAAGCTGTCCAAAATATGGGAGTTTTGCAAAATACATAGTGTCATCCAGAGCAAAGGTGTCCACTGTAGTGGCTTCAGCCACATGTATACAATCATCAAATTCCTATACAATAGGTCTACCCATACAAAAACAAAAGAGTAAACCTAACAGTCAGTCCTAGATACACCCACCCTCAAAAAGTATATAAAACTAGTCCATAGAACTGTCAACTATGATGAAGAGCCTCCACTGATCGCCATCTCTCCAAGGCCACTAGCCTCCGTAGAGTCTGCCTCGGATGCCGACATGACGTCCTCGGGAGAATCCACCTCAAGGAGTGGGTCCTCATCACCCTCTAGAAAATCAAGAGCATCCACAGCAGGCTCAGGAGGTAGCTCCTCGGGATCCTCCTCAGGGTCTTCCTCGGATGACGTTACCTCAATCACGTGGACTGGCTCCACTAGACGGTATGGTGTAGGCGTGGGTAGTATCCACTCCACAGTACGCTGAAGCGTGCGCGCGGGTTCATCTGGATGCACCAATGAAGTAGCCGTAAATCGAATCGTGCCCCGAAATCGGCACCTCGTGTTGCCTTCGAGGGTCTCCCAAGCTCCCTCTAGGCACTCTATCTCCACTCGATCATGGATTAGCTGCGCCGCCATCACGATCTACTAGAAAGAAAAGAAAGGGGTAGACTCTTTCACGCGATATCTAACTACGTAGCAACACAATGTTTCTCATAACCACTACATGCAAGTAAAAGAGGTATCTCAAGGCTTTTCATCTCTGGTAATCGATTACACAGCCTTGGAAATCGATTACCAGAGGCCAAACTTGAATTACACAGCTTCAGGACATGTAAACCTGAAAAAGGCACTGTGTAATCGATTACACATACATGGTAATCGATTACCAGTGGCCTGTTCCTCTGTGTAATCGATTACACAGGCTGGTAATCGATTACCAGAGGCCTCCACAATCTTCCAGTCCCATTTTAAGCCTGGTAATCGATTACACCCCTTGGTAATCGATTACAAGAGGCCATCTTAGCCTCCTGTCTTCATTTTTAAGCCTTGTAATCGATTACCCACCCTTGGTAATCGATTACCAGAGGCCATATCCCATATATCAATCAAAGTTCACAGCTGGCCAGCCACCACACAAGCCTCCTTGCTTTGTGGTCTTTGTTCCTTTTATCTGTTGACTGCCAGGAGCTCGCCTGTTTAGGTACATCACAGGTTCTCACTGACTGACTATGCCCGGGTTGGGTCGGGATTGGTCAAGCTTGGTTTTGGGCAATAGCACCCCACCTGACGTCCCCAAGGTCTCCTCACCCCCGCGACATATCTCCAGGTACCACTCTGTGGTCAACGAATAAAAGCAGGAAGTCTCACCCTTCTACACTTCCTCATTTCAAGCTTGTAGGATTATGGGGTACCCATCACATGTGGTACTAGGTGGCAGTCAAGCGATGGTGCAAAACGATTCTCCACATCCACAAATCACGTATAACCCACCATCCCCTGTTGCCCACCTCCAACTGAGCTCACGTACTCCCACGTAGCCCTTATCCTCGTTCCTCTCAACACCAGGTCCTCATCAATCCTCCCAAGCTTCCACAACATCCAGGTAATTCCACATCCAATCATCATGGACTAACAAAACCAAGCAAAACAGGGCAAAGGTAGAAAACTCTGCCCAAAACACAACTCAAAATCACAGCTTTTCACATACAAATACCCCAGTAACATTTCCTTCGTTCCAATTCGTTAACCGTTGGATCGACTCGAAAATTTTACTGGAAGTCTCTAGTACATAAGTCTACATTTTGACCGTTGGGATCTGCTAGCAAATGTCCAAAACCCCATATGTACTACCCTTTTTACAACCAGCCATACACAAACATTTTTCTGCACTTATACAAAATTCTGCTGCACATTTCAACAGCAAAATTCTGCATAAAGTGCAGATTTCGAAAACCACTCTTTCCCTCATCCAATTTTGCCCAAATTGAATCCTACAAGTCCCAAATCATGTACCAATCATGTCTAAATCAAGGACAAGCTTCAGACCAAAGCAACACAAAATCTAGGCATCCAAAACCCCTCAATTTAATGGATTTTCAAGGTTTGAGAAGTGAAATTGAGAATGGGGTAAATTTGGAGCAAACTCTCACCTCACACAAGTCTATAACATCAATTTAAACTTGCTCAAACTGGATTTACACCTAAAATTCCACCGAATCAAAATTTGACTCCTCAACACCCAATTTTACCCTAGAAAGGGCTCTTTGTTCACTTTGGTCATTTGTCTTTCTCTCTAGCACAGCCCAAACTTTCTCATAAGTCCTAAATGACATTTCAAGCTAGGATTAACTCACTTTAACCTCCAAATACCACTAAATCCAGATTTGGCCTTCCAACTCTCAAAAACTCACTCTTTTCCACTCATAACACCATATTCTCACTTTCTAACCCTAGGTTAACTCTACCATTCCCTTCATCTCTAACAGTTTTCCATAAGCAATTTCAGCACATAAACATGACAAGCATCATCATAAAAACCCTAAAACTTAATGGGTAAGCTTAACTCATCCAAACATGGCAAGTTCAACATGCTTTCAACAAATTTCTTCACAAATAACTATCATGAAGCAGAAACCTAGTAAAACTACCCATCATATCTCCCAAAACCTAATACCCACGAAAATCAAGTGAGAAAGAAGTCTACCCAAACCTGAAATTTCGAGGTCCCACACGTAGAGATGCGCTTCACAACTCCGAAAATGCCTTCCTTTCGCGATTTGGAGCAGAAATGGGCACCAAAGGTTGGAGCTTTAATGGAGTTTCAATGGAGGATGAAGAAGAAAGAAAAAGCAACGAGAGGGAGAGGGAGAAAGTTTCTGAAATGTGGGCTGAGTGAGGAGAGAGAGAGTTGCTTTTTGGTTTAAAAGGCTTTTTCTCTTTTCTATTATTTTATTTTAAGTTATGCCACATGTCTTCATTTGAGTGGAGCAAAAGGGCCCACTTTTTCTCTTGATGTGACTCATGCTTAGCCACATGAAGAGAAAAATCTGACCTTTTGAAATGCCAAAATCCTGCCTCGGTTTGCGTGCCGTTCCTCTGGTTCTAGTCCCTCGCGTTTCTCTGTGCTCGTCGGGGCCAGTTTTCGAAAGTAGGCAATATATATATCAAAACGCTCAGAATAAAGCCCCGAGCGTGGTTCAAAGGTTGGTTTTGTTAAATTTTAAGTTGCACGCAAAACGATGATTTCAGACTAATTAATTGAGAGTTAATCCATAACCATCCAGTCGTGGATTTCTCTTCGTTAATTAGCCTAACCCGCGTATCTTGCCCCCACTATTCGTACTTCTACCAGGAACATATATGCTTGTACACTGAATAATACTTATATATATATATAATCATTCAAAATGCACCGTTTACAAAAATTCCGGGTAGAATTTCCAGGATGTCACACTCAGAATGAAGAAGATCTATGTGCTCAGTTTGAAAATGGGCTTCGGTTGGAGATTCAACAGGCGGTTAGTTATATGCAGATCACGAATTTTAACCAGCTGGTGAAAAAGTGTAGGATTTTTTAGGACAAGATGAAGGAGAGGTAAGCTAGAGGCATTGGAGGACCACAGAGAAACCATCCTTTTAGAGGAAATAGTAATAAGAGGATGAAGCTGTATGCTAGCAACAAGGGGAAGCAACCTATGGCTACGTCCACCATGAGCTAGTCAAGGGGGACTGGGGTACAGTGCTTTCAGTGTGGAGGATCGCATCTTAAGAGGAATTGCCCACAGCTCCAGCAGATACAGGAGAACCGTTGTTATGTTTGTGGCAAAGTAGGCCATTATGCTCGAGAATGTAGGGTGACTGGGAGATCGACGGTAACTGCCAATTCCAACACCGTCAATCGTGGACCCGCTAATTCCACAAGGAGCGGTAATGTTAGCAACAACAACAACACTAGTGGTGGAAGGCCAAAGGTACCCTCCCGGGTATTTGCTATGAGTGGTTCAGAAGCGGCTGCCTCCGACGGTTTGATACGGGGTAAGTGTTTGATTGCTGATAAACTACTAGATGTACTTTATGATTCGGGTGCCACGCATTCTTTCATATCTCATGCATGTGTGGAGAGGTTGGGGTTATGTGCGACGGAGTTACCATATGATATGGTGGTGTCTACTCCGACTAATGAACTTGTAACCACCTCTCGGGTGTGTTTGAAGTGTCTTATTGGTTAAAAAGAAGGATGGAAGTATGAGAATATGTGTAGACTACCGGCAGTTAAACAAGGTCACTATCAAGAACAAATATCCTCTACCAAGGATAGATGATTTGATTGACCAATTGAGGGGAGCGATGGTATTTTCGAAGATAGATTTGCGATCGGGGTATCATCAAATCCGAGTTAAGAAGGAAGATATCCCAAAGACTGCGTTTCGGACTCGGTATGGGCACTACGAGTATTTAGTCATGCCATTTGGAGTGACTAATGCTCCGGCTATTTTCATGGACTATATGAACCGTATATTCCATGATTACCTAGATCAGTTCGTGGTTGTATTCATTGATGATATCCTAGTGTATTCAAGGAATAAGGAGGAGCACGAGAAGCACTTGAGGATTGTGTTGCATATCCTGAGGGATAGGAAATTGTTCGCCAAATTGTCGAAATGTGAATTTTGGTTGGAGAAAGTGCAGTTCTTGGGGCACGTGATTTCTAAAGACGGGGTTGCGGTGGATCCGAACAAGGTGGAGTCGGTTATGGAGTGGCAACAACCGACAACTCCAACAGAAGTTAGAAGTTTCTTGGGATTGGCTGGCTATTATAGAAAATTCATTGAGGGATTTTCTAAATTGGCATTGCCCCTAACTAAGTTGACTCGTAAGGATGAGAAGTTTGTCTGGAATGAGAGATGTGATCGGAGTTTCCAAGAGTTGAAGAGGCGGTTGACAACAGCTCCAATGTTAGTTTTGCCCGACCCTAAGAGACCATTTGAAGTGTATTGTGATGCAAGCGGGCAAGGCCTGGGGTGTGTGTTAATGCAAGAGGGAAGAGTGGTGGCTTATGCTTCACGTCAATTACGTCCTCATGAAGTTAACTATCCGACCCATGACTTGGAACTAGCAGCGGTGGTCTTTGCTTTAAAGATTTGGAGGCATTATTTATACGGTACTCGTTTTGAAGTTTTCAGTGATCACAAGAGTCTCAAATACTTGTTCGATAAGAAGGAAATCAATATGAGGCAACGAAGATGGATGAAGTTCCTCAAGGATTATGATTTTGGTCTTTCCTACAATCTAGGAAAGGCTAATGTAGTAGCCGACGCACTAAGTTGGAAGTCCTTACATGTTGCGACTATGATGAGTTTGGAGCAGAGATTGATAGAGGAATTCCGAGATCTGAATCTAGAAATCGAGATGCGACCCAAGAGCTTATTTGTGGGAGCGTTGCAAATCACCAATGAATTCGTAGATCACATACGCGAGGCTCAAGAGGATGACCCATTTTTGCAAGGCAAGGTGTTAGAAGTAATGGGAGATAAGGATGTGGAGTTTAAGGACACAACCGGGTTAATTAGATTCAAGGGGAGGATATGTGTACCATCTTTAGATGATTTGAAAGTTAAGATCTTGGAAGAAGCCCATAAAAGTCGTCTTAGTTTCCATCCAGGAATGACTAAGATGTACCAAGATTTGAAGAGAAGTTTTTGGTGGCATGGCATGAAGAAAGATGTAGCTGAATATGTAGCAAGGTGTTTGACATGTCAAAAGGCTAAGGCGGAGCAGCAGCGACCATCAGGAGAATTGAAGCCCTTGGAAATTCCGGAATGGAAATGGGAGAGCATATCCATGGATTTTGTATCTAGTTTACCCAAGACTAGTCGTGGACATGATGCTGTGTGGGTCATAGTAGATCGACTCACCAAATCTGCTCATTTTATTCCGGTGAATATGAAATATAAGATGGAGAAGCTAGTAGAGTTGTATATCAAAGAAGTAGTAAGGTTGCATGGAATTCCTTCTAGTATTGTATCCGACAGGGATCCGAGGTTCACTTCGCGATTTTGGACAAGTCTACATGAAGCATTGGGGACAAAGCTGAAGCTTAGTTCAGCTTATCATCCTCAAACATATGGTCAGACCGAACGAACCATTCAGACTCTAGAAGATCTACTTCGGGCGTGTATTATAGAGCAACAAGGTAGCTGGATGGATTGTTTGCCATTGATTGAATTTACTTACAACAATAGCTACCAAGCCAGTATAGGTATGGCTCCTTTTGAAGCTCTATATGGACGAAAGTGCAAAACTCCTATTTGTTGGTATGATGATGGAGAAGCAGTACT